>NW_028196713.1:0-58580 GCF_037176805.1 Vigna unguiculata | reverse complement strand
GTGAGAACTCAATCAGGAAGGACTGCTAGTCATCACCGAGGGTATGACCAAGGAACTGCTGCTGAGAGCGATAGACTTTCCCACTGAGATGGAGAGAATGCGCTCCTACTCTCTTTCAATCGCCGATGCTAAAACAAAGAGGGCGTAGACCCGAGGGGAGGTTGAGTCAGCAGCTAGTTTTGCCGGAAGGAATAGGAATAAACGATGCAATTCAATCTGTTGGAGGAAGGTAGAGCAATAGACGGAATGAGTCTTAGTTGAAATATCCCCTGGTTGAGTCGACTGTTCATGGCATGGTTTGGTGGGACCAAGAATTGCTCTTGTTCCCGTCCCAATGCGACCATCGATAGCTTTCTCTATTGAAATGGAATCCCCGGTCTCTTTCTCAATTCATCGATCGACGGCCGCCCATGCTTCAACATCTAAGTTTTCACCAGAAAAAGCCAATTTCTCTTATGGGGCAGAAAGATTCGATTAAGTTTAGGGAAAGGAAAGCAAACAAAGAAAGCCAATCGGAAATGATTTTATCACTACGCGAATCAAAAATCAAAGTCGAGAGCGAGAATCACCTTAGGGCTAGGCCACCTGCCTGACTATCTATTGTCTCAGCAGGCCTTAGCCCGAAGACGACAGAGGCATAAAGGAAGGTTGCTGCAGAATAAGCGATGTTCTTGCTCTTCTTTCTCTTGGAATAAGAATGGTGTTGAATCAGTTTCAAGTGGTGGGATCATATTCATATAGAATAGTAGAATCCCGTCTCCTTAAAGGAGCGATCTCTCCCTCAAAGTAGAACGAGCATAATCGAAGACAGATGGTAGCGTATTCTAAGTAGTTGATCTCACGTGCTATCCGAAAGTATTCTTAGTCTTCGTCTGCCCTCAATGCCCGGAACAGGCTCTGAATGAAATAGAAATCCCGTAAGTGAAGTCACTCTCGGAGTTGAAAACGACTAAGCTTTTTGCCTTGCGACTTGCCTCTCTCACTCAAGATAAGGTAAGGTGATCCCTTTATGTCTCCTTCTCAGTTAGGTCCAATAAGTCCCTTCCCTTTCTCCGATCAATAAGCCCCCTGATCCCTTTCTTTGTCTTTCATCCTCCCTGAACAGAATAAGTAAGGCCCCGTTTTTTTCTAATAAAAAAAAGAAAGGGCGAAGCGCCCGTTTGAAGTGGCGAAGGCCTATGATATAGTAAGAAAGAAAGTACGTTAAGGTTACGAAGTAAGGTCAGCTGGTTAAGGAAAGCTCAGGTTATGAAATCGCTGAGCCATTCATTCAATTCAGTAGTAGTGAGGCGTCGGTACGGAGCCTTCCACTGTGGACCGAGACTACGCAAAGGTAGAACACCATAGAAACTTCGCTGACTTTCTAATAAACCTTGATTTCGCTACGCTCAATAAGAACCCGGAATAGCGGAAATCGGTTCGTGTTCCGCTTCCAAACTCAGTCGTCTTTGCCCAAGTGTGAACTGCGGACGACTCTCCAGTGGTTCCATTCCTTCTTACTTGACTTCTGGGTCAACCCAACCCAAATGGGAAGAAGAGGGTCAGCCAAACAGCGGTCCACTTTGTACATTTGCTGAGGCAGACCAATCGGGCATTTTAGAAAAGGGAAGGGAACTTTTATCACCGAAGGAGGCAGTAGAAATGAAGGAGGCGGGAAGCTACCGCTTCTAGAATGCAAGCTTATCCTTTACTTTAGAGCGTACCGCTATTGAAAAAAAGGTTGATGGATGAAGTAATCGGAATGACAAATGATTACGGTTGCGGAAACCGGATAAAGTCGGGAACCTTTTGAATCAAAGTAGCGCCGAGTACTTCGACTACAGGGGGAGGGAAGCTTCGTAGACAGCTTCGCGTCCTCGCCGCTTCTTTCTGGCGACTAGCTTCTCAAGTGGGTGGCTTGGTAAGCAAGCAACCTTCAGCATAGGTAAAATCCCCCTCAATAATAGGCCGGAATGGTGGGGAAGGAGGCCCCCCCTACTTCAATGGAAAGGGGGGAATCGCCGTTTAACAGCCGCTCCTCTACAACTACCTTTCGCCCAACATGATCACGAACGAAGACAGAGAATTGCGTAGATAGAAGGACGAAACCAACCCACTTGTCCTGATCGGAACGAAAGAAAGAGAATGGTGGCCCCTTTCGCCCAGGGGGCATCGTCGGAGAACAATGTCGGGGACAGGGTGAGAACCTTCCGTTGGTTACGCCCTTTAAGTGTTCTTTCTTAGATATGGAGATAGATCCAGATAGAGATCTATATCTTTCTATCTATCGATAGATAGAAAGATATATTGAGAAATGGATCTTGATCTGGTTTCAAGATCTATGAACAAGAGAGATCCCTAAAGATCCATTTGAGAAAATAAAGAGATGAATAGATAGGGCGGAGCCGGCTGAAGGAAGGGCGCGCGCCCCTGCAATCTTTCTAAAGCAAGAAGCGATAAACTTGACTTTGAGAAAGAAGCTCCTTAGCACAAGCACTTAGTAAGAAACCTACCTTTTGACAACCTTACTAATAGAAAGGGGAAAGCTCAAGCATGCGAAGAAAGCTCTTCGAGCTTCCCTTCTATATATTCTAGAAAGGTTTGTAGAAAGGGGCTTCTTCTAATATCCCAACAATCCATCATCCATAAAGTAGGGGCTTCAAAGCTAGCTTGTAGTTGAGGGGTGCGCAGGTTTGGAACCCTCAACTACAAGAGGCTAGCGTGCAAAGGCTTTCTAGGGGCTCGCTTCAAAAAGCGGAGCTTGCTTTCTACTAAACGAGCCTTCACTGCCCGCCCGGCCCCTATCTTTAATCTTAAGTAAAGTGAAGTCAAATCAATGAAGTGAACAGCCCAACCTCTTTGTTTGAAGCTTTGCTTCCCCTAATTCCAAAAAAACAAGAAATAGACTTGCTACTACTATAGTGATAGTCTAGGAAAAAAGCTTCTCTTTGATAGCGGTCATAGGGGGTTCATAAAGAATCTGATCGTAGATAGAGACTCAAACCTGGGGGTAGGGGCGGATGTAGCCAAGTGGATCAAGGCAGTGGATTGTGAATCCACCACGCGCGGGTTCAATCCCCGTCGTTCGCCCATCAATAAATGGACCATTTGTTACGGAGACACAAGACAAACCTAGAAAGAATTTTTTTCTGAAAGGAATCTCGAGGCTTTCAAACGCATCCAAGCAATTGGTACCCGATTGAAACATAGAAACCATAGATTCGCGTCGCCTACTTGCTGAAAGCACAAATGGAATGGCTGATCATTCATTGTATGAAGTTTTTAAGACCTCACTAATCAGCCTTACACTTTTTTTTTTAGTTCATAATGAATGAAATGAACCCCCGGATGAATAGACATTATCCCCTCCCTCTTACTAAACCATGGGGAGCCCCGACTAGTTTACCGGGCAAATTTAGTTGTCGTGACGATACCTTTCTTAGTGGAAGATCGGAAAAGACTTCTTTTCGCACGAGACTGATCGGATCCGCCGTAGACACCCGAGAGACCTCCACAAGGCAGGCTAAAAGAGTCAGAGGACAACAAGCAAAGAGTTACGCTTTCTTTTATCTTCCCTTGAACTTGAACCTGGTATTCCCGCAAAAAACGAATTGAACCGGGTCTGGCTGAGCCCTTCTGTCCATCCATACAAAGAACCGATTCTTGTGCAAAGCGGTGTCGACTCTTTAACGACATCGTCCGCAAATCGAGATCTATTGGAGAGAGTCATCGAATCGTCCTTGATTCCTCGATTTAATTTCGCTAATCGTTTGGTAAAGGCTAGGAAAAGGTCAGCCCGTCATGAAATTCCTTGTCAGGAAGGGTTAGCCCCAAGCCAGCCTTATCTTCTCTTGGATATCCAAAAAGGCAACATTAAAGCGGTTTAACGAGAGGTTGCTTTCCTTGGTCTTATAGTTCGTGACCTATAGCCGGCAGATAGGGGCGGAGTTTGCTTGCTCTTCACTCAGGGGCTGCTCCTAAACATGCTCTTCTTCTTTCGGAAATGAGAACCTAGTGAAAGTGCCTCATAAGGGCGATTATCGCTATATAACGAACGAAAGAATGTTAGGAAGTTCTATAAAGGACGAGACTCAGAAGGACAAAGCTAGACTTCCCAAGGACGAGTTTACTTGCCTTACCTTATAGGGGGTAGGGAAGACCCCGAAAAAAAAAGATCTGTCGAAGACTGTCAAACTAGACTTTCAATCTGCGTCAAAGAAGTCATAAAGAGCTTGGCCCGTCCGTAAGCTCCCTCCGTAAAGGAAAAGAATCTTATCCGATCGGCCTGTCCGCTCATTCTCACATTTTACTAATAGGTTGATTGAAATGAAATGTCCCTTCCCTTAACTTAAGGCTTAGGACAGCGCATCTTTCAGGCTTTTAATCGCTTTAATCGGTAAAATTACATCCATATCCATGGACACCAAAGGCTTCCTAGCCGGAGAAAGTACAGTTAAGTCTACAGAGCCCTGATAAGTGATATAGAAGCCGATCTTGCTAATCGCGAACCCCTCGTCTATAAAGGATAGGCAATTGAGAGAGAATAGGGCGATAGCCCGGTTTTGATTGAATATCCTTTCCTGTGCTTGTCTTGTATTGAGGTATACCTAAGATATGAGTCAAAGTAGGTAACATAAGGTTCGATGTAATTGAACTCGACCTACAGGTAGTAGACTGACTGAGTGCTTGTGCTAAGGAATAGGAATATGGTAAGGATGGGAAACTCAGGCAGCTAAGCCACTACACTAGTACGAAGGAGCAAGCTCCGGCCCCCGTTCTATCCACTAAGTAAAAAAATGATGGGTGGAATGGCGCGGCGCTGTAGGAACCGGTCGGATTCCAACCGACGAATAGAAGTATTGCAGACTCATGCCTTAGCCACTTGGCTACGGTTCCCTATCAATTCCATGTCTTTCTCCCTTGTCCTACTTTGCTTCACAGGTGAGACCAGGAATAACAGATGCCGGAATGCTTTTGGGAGGAAGGGCACAAATAGGTGGAGATGGATTTTCAAAAAAACTCTCTAAAACTTTAGAATCTAATCTCAGAGTTCTCCCTACCTGAACCTTTTCCGTGGCGACAATATAAAGAAGCATTTAGGGATTTGTTGATGATCCATGAACAAAGTTGATCAAGCCTCTGAAACCGGACTCTTTCTTCCCTCTCGATTCCATCCCTAAAAGGAAAGTGCTATATACAGCAATACATAACACTTTCCTTTTAGGGACTCGGTAGCACGCACTGGTTTTATAAAGTTCAATCCGGTCTGGTCTTTGTTCGGTCTCTAAGACAGCAGCAACTGCTGATTATTAGCTTGGCGGGGAACCAGGAAGAAAAGAGCTTTCGCGCTAGTCGTTCACTCCTATCGCTCCTCGCCTTCAGGTGAAATGGCCTAATATATACACTACTAATATGAACGCTTTGTTTGGGAGTTGCTCTAGTCTAAGCTCAGAATTGATTACACGTAGCTTCGGGGAAAGAAAAAAAGGCTTTGCTTTCTTGTGAGATGAGAGCTTTCTATGCTTAGTGCTAGGAGAAAGAGGGACTGTGAAGGATTGATCAGTCTTTGCACTATAGGGATGCTTCAGAGATCGAAGCGGAAGAAACATAAGTTGGAGAAGAGATTGATTGAATTCGCAAAAGCGGAAAAACCCAAATCCATATGAGCTGAGCCTCTTGAACAACTTTTTCTCGGTCAAGATAGATAGGAGTTAGCCGGGACTTCTTTCTTCCTCGAGTCCCTCGTCCATCCAGGTCTGGTCTAGAGTCAAAATCGAAAGCATCAGAAGGTGAATCTGTTTCCTTTGAGGAATCTGTTCCTGAATCGGGGTATTAAGCTGAATCTGTTGCAGCGGTCATGTAAGTCGAGTCGGAGCCCTTACTTAGTTGCTGTTTTACGTGGAGTAATAAATGCATTGCAAGCCTTTGTTGTCAGTGCGGAGGTCTTCTCTCTGGAGATCGAAGAGCGGGCTAGGAGATAGAAAAAGGACACCTGAAGCCATCTTTGACTCATTCAATGAGTCATTGGTCAACTAACAGAGAAAACTCTCGTTTTTGTTGACTGAGATCGAGGTCTCAGACTCTATTCAATGCCGTTCACGCCAGCAAGCAGTGAGGAGGTGCCCAGCCCGGGACTCTGACCGCGTGCCTGAGCCGGCGACTCTCCATTTCATTAGGGATTTTTTCTAGAATGCCCTTATCACGATCTAGCCCCTTGTCTATATCATGGTCTGTTTTAATAGAATCTACCTACTGTATGGCTTGCTAAATAAAGCGCTGTGGGATCAATCATTGCATTTATCCATTCATAACCATCATATATGCTCTTTCAAGAAAAGGGATAGAATTACAGTCTATCAGTCTTACCAGCATGCATACAAAAGGGAGTGTAGTTGCCTATCCGCTGGTTAAACATATAAGATTATTATGAATTCTATATAAGGAATAAGGATCCCATATCGATCGAATGAAGATGGATGGGTTTAGATAGGTTCGTTCCAACCTGCTCTTTTGGACCATGAAAGAAGCAGGATCCAGCGCTGTGAAACTACTTTTCTACTTGTTAACGATCAGGTAGCCGCCTAATAGAGTGAGTGACGGATACGGATCCATATTCCCGGCAGGATGTCGAAAGAGCTAGTGAAACGGTGGTTTTGGCCCCCTGCTGCAAAGAAAGCTAGGATCCCAAGGATAGGCTCGCCTTGTGCTTGGACCTGCAAGGAGGAAGAGATAGCACAGTCTTATAGGGGGCCTCGCAATCAGTTGAGGGGAGGGAAAAACAAACCTACTGCACCCCTTGAGTAGGACAAGAGAGGACTCCTTACTCTATCTTTATGGGAATGTCATTGCATGAAGGGACCTTGAGGGTTGGCTTACTCTACGTTCGAAATAAGTATTACTTCAACCCATAGATAGGAAGCAAAGTAAGATTGGTGTCATAGCAAGAGTTAGGCCCTTGTTTCATGGATCGTATTAAAGGCTTCTTCTTTTGGCTTATGGAATCTATATAACTCGCTCGAGAAGACAAAACAAAAGAGGGAATGGAAGGTACTATAGGAGAAGGGTTCGTGTCTTTCCCCGATTCAAGAATGAAGGAATCTAATCTTTGTTCTATGTTTTGGAGTAAGCCAGTCAATGTGCCCGCTGTGGTGTATGAGCAAGTGATCTGATCCTATGCGCCTTTCTCCTTTTACCAACCTTAGCTCGTGTTATCATTATCATAACAGCGCCAAGTAACTTCATCAAGTTAAAAAAGAAGGATAGGATTCGAGGGCTTGAATGAGAAAAATCAGAGCTAGTTTACTTCCATTCCAGACTTCTACCTCTATGAGGCTTTGTGGTGCTGGGCTGGATATGGGGGGTCCTCTTATAAGCCGTAGCATTGAAGGCTTAATCACTCCGTATAGACACACCTAGACTACGAAGCTAGGACGGTGGGTAAGGAAGATTCTCACGCAGAAGTAGAAGGAAAGGAATGATTGAATTGAAGCTGAGGGCGGTGGGTTGGAAAAGTACGGTAGTCTACGTTAGTAGTGATTCGCCTGTCGGAGTAAAGAGAATGGCAGGTCTTGAGTTATAGGTCATACCCTTGAGGACCAGATTCACCCTCCTTTTCTATCTTTTTAGTGAAATATCGAACCTTTATAAATATAGTCAAAGATATCCCAAGTCAATCTCCAAGAGTCCCTTTTGAGGTTTAGGAAAAACCACCTGCCAAGCCCAACCTCTTAATAGCTTCCTTTAGGTCTTTCAATAGCCTTCCTTACCAACAAGGGCTTAGTTAACTTAACGTATAGTCAGTTTTTATCCCCTACGGAAAAGGTTCTTTCACCTATCACGAAAGCTCAGATCTGGCGCGGGCGGACGTGGACATCGAGGTAGTCATTTAGAGCAGATTTGATCAGTCAGAAGGAATCGAAGGAAAGCTACTTGATTGACTAGACAAAGACTAGCTCAACCTTCCTTTACTCGAGCTGAATCTTGATTAAGTTAAGTCAGAAAGGTTTCATTTCTATTGAAGCAGGAAGCCTCAATTAAATATGAAGACCGAACGAAGTGAATGTTCAAGCATCTAATGCCTGCCCCGGTCTTTCTATCTCTTTGAAGATGGAACTTTCGATTCGAGACAATTCCAACAAGAAAGATAAGCTAGGCTCGGCTTGGATTTGAGCTACTAACGAAGAATAAAGCTTGGAGCTCTGTAAAATGAAATTGCTCAATCTGAACTTCTAACTTTAGAGATTGGCTTAGAACTAGCTGAACCTGCCTGAACTGATTGACTCGCTCATCAAGCTTCCAATGCAGTCTTATCTTCTATGCGATATATGCGTTAAGTTGAAGTTCTTCGCCTTGGTCTACTCCTTCATGTAGTGAGTCGAGGTCCGTCCCTAAGGAGAAAGACGAAGCAAAACCCCATTATATAAGGTTGGACCCCTTTTCAAGAAGGAGCGTGAAGGTGCCGAAAAGAGGGCTTTTATCACGTTTGAGAGTTAGTTATGGGAAGGTTCCCTCTTTTGCAGAAAGTGGAAAGTCTTCGAGTATCGTCGTCCTTCTATTGAGGATTCGGATAGATGAAGAGAAGGCCAACTTATCTCGATCTGGTCATTCACCCGATATGGGAATACCTTTTAGTAAGGCAAGACTAGAAAAAAGTCCGATTGAACTCGCAACCGAAGATGTGAAGAAATCGACTGCATTAGCACTTCATAAGGGAATACCGGACTCAGTTAATTCTTTAGTTTACATCGAGACCAAGTCCCATTGAATCTCTTGGAGGAAGATCAGTAGGCGAGGAGTGAGGCGATTTGTTGCCCATTCCATTACTTTCACGTAAATTACTTATGAGTCAATACCCCGAACTCCACTCTTTTGAATAAGCAATCTTCTTTCGACTGGGCCTAAGATCGGGAGCAATTTAGCTTTGGCATTGGATCGCCGCTTTATTCTGTTCTAGAGATGGAGATCCGGCTCCTCCGAGTGATCTGTCTAGATTTCGGAATAGAAATGGGCAAGGATGATCAGCCAAGCCAAGGGGCGAAGCGGTCCAATTGTTTTACTGTTACGCATAGTCACTCTCCTGTTAGGAATCGATCTAGCTGCTTATCCTATAGATAGTGTCGGCAATCACCTCCGCTATATAAGCTGTTGTCGGCATAACTGCTTCGGTAGTATACTAACCTAAACAGAGAATTCGTACCATGATTAGCAGACCCTTCTCAACTCTAGCGATTTCAAGCGGACCAGTCTCCACCTTGCAAAGCGTTAGCGCTAGCCAGGTCAATAGTTCAAGTATCAATGAAAGTCTCTATTTCACTTTCAAAAAGCAGTCTACAAAAAAAAATTCCCTCTTCGATGCTAAAATAAAAATAGGGTATTGTCTCTTTCTAGTAAATAGAATCATTCCTATCATATCATGACTGTAAAGCAATGGAATGAGCGATCTCAGATGTCATTCTTGCATCATGATGCCGAGAACCGTCTGCTCTCTCTTTTCCGCAAACTTTGTAGATGGAAAGAAGAAAGAGTAAGCAGAGATGGTACCACTAGGAGACAAGATCCAATAAAGGAACTTCACTCAAAGCTGGGGAAGTAAATAAAGGGTAAATAGCGTAAGTAATAAGAAGGGCGAGCAGGATAAAGAAGGGCTAGACAGATATTGAATAAGAGAAGAAAGAGAGGTATGCCAGTTTCCTTCTTGCTTTTGTCGGGGGTTTTGGCAGAATTGGGTTCGACTCCCATAGCCCCGCGGCATTCCCCCTGACCTCGAGATAAAATGAAAAAACGGACGATAAACTGATTGTTAAGGGTACCATTATTTCATTAGTAAGGTAATTTTTATTCTATAGGAACGGGCTTCGATTCCCTTTATACGCGATGTGGCGAATCAGACTGATTTAACGACGACGAGATATGCGATTTAAAACTTGTCGTCTACTTTCAGGAAATGTTCGGAACAGAGAACTTACAATAATACAACGCCGCGTTCTCCGAAGATTGAGGAACAAGAAGAGATATATTAAGAGAAAGATTTCTCCGAGAAAAAATATGAACAGTTACATCCAATCACAAACTACACGAAAGTTGCCCCTTTTTCATGCAGATTTACCCATCACAGAGATGCACAGAGGAACAGAACGAACTTCATATATCCCTTTTATACTCAATCCAGAAACAAGATCGGACGTTATTCCGGTTCGTCTCCATTTTCGTGAAACTATTCCTCAAGCAAGGCAGCCGATAAGTCATCGAAGGGTTTGTGTGAATAATCGAATTGTAAGCATTACTCGTTTGAAAGTTTCCCACGGTGATCTAATATCTTTTCAAGAAAATGACGCGAGAATCCGCGGTGAAGAAATAAGGAGATCTTTCTATATCGAAATATCAGTTGATAAAATCATAGGCAAATTCCTGGATCACCCGGTAATAATGTGGAGAAGAACCAAAACAGAATGGTTCCACCTACTCAAAACTAAGCGGGGATGCCGCCTGCTACTAAAATCCCGGTTTTTGCAACAACAGTTGCGTTATTCTATGCAAGAAGAATACTTAGAAAGAACAAAGAAGTTTGGATCCGAAAAAGTATGCTTAGGCAGTTCCTTCGCTGAGCACAACAGAATGAAGAGGGATTTGTATCATTTCAAATCCCTATTCTTATCGAAGAGAAGAAACGAGAAAAACCAAGATCTTCCTACTCGAACAAGAAGTCCTCTAGTTTACAACTCTTCTTTATATAGTAATTCGACCTATTGCTCCTCATCCCCCCATCCGTTTCCTAGGAAGAGAAGAATCAAAAGGATCGAACTACCTACTCATTATTCGGAGGTGAATCATAGAACACCAAAAGCGGTGGTATTTTATGGACCTAACATAGGTCACATCCCTCACGACATAAGATTGAAAGATCCAAACCTTCCTCTTCGGAGCGGAAACGGACGTGGCCAAAACATATAAAGATCGGCGTAGTCGCTCATAGGGACATATCTATCCGGATAGAGGATAGTCTAGATCGATTCATAGATAGATTTCTATCCATATAGATAGGTATCTCCGTGGATAGAGATAAAGATAGGGATCCATCTAGATCTTGCTTTATTCACTATTTCCATCTTTTTTCTGGATTCTGATTGATTGCCTTTTGTGCCGACGGGGACGAACAAACCAGTTCGGAAACGGAAGCACCCGACGCTGGCATCGAATCTGGGACTGTGTCGCCCGCCAATGCAGTCACCTTATCTGAAGCTGGCCCGTCTCAGTCGGAAGCTAGTGGCCCTCTCTGAGTCTCTCCCTCATTACCATCATCGCCAAGTCCTTCTTGGTTTGAAGGGGCTGATAACTATTAAAAAAATAGGTTTGGAGACCAGGGCGAGGTATCATCCTCTGCCCCTGTGGAGTCTCCTACATCCTTAACTCTTTCAAATCAGGAGCTTATGCGAAACTTTATGAGGAGGGGACCCCTGTTGAACAGCAACCTGGCCCTTCGCTCCGCAGCTTGCCCCCCCGGCGAACGCTCCTCAGGAGGTTCCTTTTGATTGGTCTCGCTATCAACATGACCAGATAAGAAACAGACTCGCGGTTTTTACCTCCAACCGCCCACGAGACACGGACACCATAGATGCCATTCTTTTATATAAAAGTGATATTATCGGTCGAATGGCCCAATCGGATCCCAATCCATTCTGGGCTGAGCAAAAAAAGAAGTTGGTAGCGGATGGAATATTAAACAATAACGCGGAGTATACGATCGAGGCTCTCGAGAGGAACCTTAAAAAATGAAACGACGGGGACGGGGCAAACACCCGTTTTTTTAGAAAACTCCTCAGAACACGCCCGCCTTAATAAACTCCTAAACTCTATTCTTTCTTATGGTTATGCCGGCGATGATAGGTTAATCTTGGGGCTTTCTTACCAGCCTTTGTAGTAGTGGGTTTTCGGGTGGTACGGTGGGTAAGCTGGAGGGGACCCCGGTGGGTAGAGTAACTCACTTTCCGAGCTATCCGAGAAGGTTAGCGAGGTCCCTGCTATGGTGAAGTGAAAGATCTTTCACTATAGTGGGGAGAAGACAGGTGGGAGCAAGCGGAGCGAGAATCAACATCCTTACTTAGGCTTAGGGCTAGGCTAGGTCGCTTGGGGCTTATGGTGCTTCCTCTGCGGCTTCTTTTCACATTCATCCTTAACCGCACAAGCCTGGGCTGGGCCTACCCCCATCCCAGAGCAGCAAGAATAACAAAACAAGGCTCAAGAAAGGAAGACATTTTGCTAAGGAAATCTAAAGAGGTGGATAAAAAGGACTACGTCTTGCTCGATCAGGACGCTTTATTGCGAGCAAAAATGGCTTCTATTTTCCCTTTTCTACAGGGGAATGACCGTCACAAGTTAAATGAAAGGAATTCCGCTTTAACTTCGCAATCTGGGAACTACATTCATAAGCAGTTGAAGTGACTATAGCAGGAATTAATAAAAAAAGGCTCCTCCCCGAGTATGCCTTAGGAAAGTAAAAGGAGGGGTTCAAGGTGCAGAATTGGGGCACTACTATATTCCCCTTCTTCTTACTGAGGAAGAACGGATTTAAGGAAGCCGACTCTCGTTCTTTATCTACGGGAATATGAGAAGTAGACCTGTCGCGCTTCGAATAAAGGTAGTTCCCCGGGGTCTGTCTATCTTACTATATATACGATGCACCTAGGTTTCCAGACGTTCAGACTGAAGTCTGAGAAGGCAAGAAGAATTTTCTCTAACTAAAAGTGAGAACCTTTTTGTTGTCCCACCAGATTGATAGGGGAAATATTGGAGGCGACATGGGGTTCATTGAGGATTTTGAGTAAGGCATTCCTGTGAGCTTCTCATGCTATCAGGAGACCTAAGATAGATATCCGAGCTGGCATCTTATTGAGTTGTTCAACCACACTGAATTCACTGTTCTTGATGATCCTCAAGAATTCCTAAATTTCTTCCTCTGCTGCTTGACAGGTTCAATATCTCCCATTTTCTTCCTTCTTAGTTCCAACTCTTCTGGAGTATAACATCTTCCAGAACGAGTCATTCCTCCAATTTCTGCCACCTACCTCGGGCTCTTTTCCCCTTGTTCGGTAGTAGCCTCGATGCCGTAATTCCAAGGCACAGCATGATTTCCCGTGTAAGGTTCCAGGAGGCTGATAGTGATGGGTCCCTTCGAGGGTGGATAGGTGATAACCATCGGTTTTGGGATGGGTCTGAGTGTTAGGATTTGCGGAACCTTTGGTGCGAAAAATGATGCGCTTGGAATGGTGATAACAAGGGGCTGCGGTTGTGATGGAACTGGTACTAGGTAGGTGGATCGAGGGGCTTGGTAGGACGTAGGCCTCTTTGGTGCATTCTGAACGATCTGGGAGATAACGTTGTGCAGATCAGGGCTATTCCTGTGTTGAGGCCGGATCTTAGGTTAGGTTATATAATGTTAATCTCTGTGCAATCCGCGTCTTTCACCTTAGGCCAAACGAGCCTATCTTTGAGTGAAATGGGTGGTTGTATCTGGGACGTCTTTCTCTTCTTGCATATACTACTACTCTCTGATTCATCCTGCAATGAAGGGCATGGATTCTTCAAAGCGTAATACGCATTCCTCCCTCGCAAATAGAAACTCAACAACTGATGGTCCAGAAGATCTTGGATCCGATGCCTGAGATGGTAGCAATCATTGGTCCAATGACGTATACCTCCGATATGATATTCACATCTTGCATCTGGTCCCGGAGCCTGAGGATTCGCCGGTTTAGGAGGCATGGGAGTGATCAGTTTGGATGCAATCAATTCTGGAAGTAGGCGGGATGGCAGAATTGGGAGGGGATCGAATTCCCTCTTCTTTTTGACCTTCTTGTCCATTTATTCTTTGTGCTGCTGGACTTGAGGGAGGAGTTTGGTGGGCTCTATTCCCCTGGAGGATACCATAGCTGTCATTAGTTGCACCATCATCTTCATTTGTCCTTTGAGCTGTTCTAACTCCCTCATCATATGTGTCAACTCGGACTGGTCGGGCGCTGCTGCTTCTTCGGAACCTGCTCTTTCTTCTAGGATTTTCTGGACTTCTTCTGCTTTTTGGTTCTTCCTCTGTTAATCTGCCCCAAACACAGTCGTCACAATCGCGTCCCACCCCTGATTCATCTTTAGTCTGCCCTCTAATCTAAGAGAGGGGTGCCATTCAAGTAATAGGCAACAATAGGAAACTCCCAGTCAGCAACAGGTACGAGTCTTCCTTTCTCGAATTGAGGAGCTAAAGCAGCCCTTTAGAGATAGGGGAATGTACTGATTGGTAAAGAGGGGAACCATCGAGACGGTATGCAATAAGTAGAAACTCTAAATCGGCGGCAGGCCGAAGGAAACCCTTTTGAATCAGTGGAGTGACAGTAGCAGTACCAAGCCAGTCTAACTGCTGCAGGGGATCTTCTGAGGAACTTTTTCACCATTTGGTGTATCGTCAGTAAGGGTGTTGTACTCCTACTCAGTCTCAACTGATTTCTTTATCATGGAGAGATCTCGCAAGATGGGACGGTCTTCTTTTCTCTTTCATTTCCCGGTCTCAAAAATGGCTATTATCAAAGAAGTCCTCCTTTCCGCCTTTGTGAGAGTCAAGTCTATGGGTAAGAGACCCCCACCAGCCGGGTATCTCCCTCAAACTACAAGCCGGATTAGCTTCTCGATAATGAAACCTCCGTTCTCCCTTTCTAACAAAGGATTGCTCGAAGTCCGCGCCCTTAGTCCCGACGAGCTCCGCCCGGCTGCCACTAAATAGGGGACTTTGGTCCTTTTCTTTTGCGGTATTGATCATTTGAGGTCATCGCTCGAAAGAATAAAGAAAAAGGGCTTGCAGCTCCTTCTGCTCATCCTCCATTTGTGGAAGGTACCCAAGCGAGAGACTATAACAGTAAGCCTTCCGCTAAAATAAAAATAGTCATAGAGCTCGTTCTTTCACTCATAAAAGATGATGGATAAGCAGTCGTCCCTTACTTTATTCCTTCCTAAGTCAGGAATGGCGGGACGGATTAAAGCAAGAATCCCTCAACTCCTTCGGTTAACTATATCTGCTTATATTTATTAGAAGAAAGGGGGTATCCCTTGGTATAAGTAAGGGGGAAAAACAACATTCCTTCGAAAGTTGCGATGCATACAAAAGGTTAGATAACTTAATGTCAATCCTAACAATAGGAACATTTACATAATGGGTTAACAAGAACTTCAACTATCAGACCAGACTTAACTAAAAAACTTCTTGATGCATAGATAATCAGTGAGCGCGTGCTGTCTCCTTTGAAAGTCTCAAAGAAGCGAAGTGGGACCTTTCTAGTTTCTAGGAAGTAGGGTTGATTTGTGACAACTTTCGTCACCGTCTTTCTAAGTGGTATGGTACGCTAGGTAGTTGACGGGCTTTTCACTGCGGTCTGGTTTCAAAGACTGGACACCTAGAAAAGTAGACTACTGGATTTAAGGCGTTTTGACGTTGGGATGATGACGGAGTCTCTGCCTGCAGACTAACACTCTGGAGACTACGGGTCCCTACGGTGCTACCCCGCTTAGGTCGGAAGCCATCCCAGCCCGAACGAATTGGGTCTTTGCATTAACTAATAAGGATAACATCAGGTATAGGAAGGACTTCTTACAGGAGCACAGGAGAACAACCTATATCAAGGATGGTAGCTTACTAGCACTCACAAGAAGGCACTGATGGGATGAGTTCCTTGATTGGCTAGTCAATCAAGGGATTTTCCGGAGAGCTATTACTAAAGATTCCAGAAGGAATTTCCTAACCACGAAAAGTGGTACGGTCCCAATGAAAGTGTCTCTTAGCTGGTTTACAGGCTTCGGAAAAAAGAAAGAAAATAACAACCCACTGTCATAACTCCAAGAGTTCATTGTCGTAACTGCTCAGGATGTTCTTTGTCGAGTTGACTGGCTTTAGTTCAGACAGCGGAAACAGGAAAGTAAACCGCCACCCTTCCGCGGGGGGTGGGGATGAATACCGATAAGGGACGTAGGAATGGCCCTTCACTACTGTCCGGAAGGCTGAAATAGCTTTCTCGGGAGCCTCTGGGAGGTCGGGGTATTCAATCCCATGATACTCAAGGAGCAAGGCGTCGTATCCTAGGGGTTCTACTAATACATCGTCAAGCGGATCCTGGTTTTGGTTTATAGCCGGGAAAGGTCAACCACTACCCCCTATTTGCAGCTAAAAACAGACTCTGGAAGCAGTTTTTGCTAGGATGAATGCAGGATAACAAATTCTTCAGCTTGTCGGGAAGGGTTATAGAAAATCTAGTTCTGCTGGTGAAATGGTTGCTGCACCGACTGCACACTGGATGGACTAGTTAATCCAAGAATGCGCTGCTGGAAGGAGGCTGGGATGCTACCCTTGTTTCTGAAACCAACTGGATCGACGGGTTTCACAACTAGAACTGGCTATAGATCTCGAACTGAAGCATCCGCCTTTGAAACCTCAACATTTGGTTCCGCTATCACGCCTATGCTCCCCAAGCGGACTTTCATAAGGTGCGACGTGTACCGGGCAATCAATCGGAGGCGCTATGCTGGGCTGTAATAGCGAATTTGAGTAACAATATCCCCCCACCCCTTTTCAAAGGGGATTACCTTGAAAATAGGTTACGTCCCATACCATCCATCTGTGCTAAGAAAGGTTATATGTAGAAGGGCTCAGTTTCATCCGTCTCAACAGCTAGTGTTTATAGGAGCTCTGGTTCATCCGTATGCCTCAGCTAAGTTTGAGTCATAGGCAAGTGCAACTTAACTAGATTCAGTGCCGGTTTTTGTGGCAATCCCATGGCGAGTTTATGATTCGGATCCATACCCGGTGGATCGAGTCCAAGCACAAATAGCTGAGATAGCTGTGGGAAATATAGGAGCAGAACCATTCGTTGGAGATAAAGACTCCGATCGGTCAGTTGCCCGACTGGTATTTGACCCGAAACCAGTTTCCGCAGGGGCTGAAGCATAAACGGATCGAGATAGAGCCGACAAGAAAGAGAAAGATAGACCGACCACAGGGAGGGAAGGCAACAAAGATAGATTCACCAATACAAGAGCGAGAGCACGCCACGCATCACTCACAGATAAGAGCCGCTATCGCCCCTACTCTCTCTTAAGCTTGCCCCCACGAAGACCACAATTTTTTTCGTCTTCCGGAGAAGTAGAGGGATATAGGTTCATTTATTCAAGGACTACTTTCCTATTTGAGATCTTTTGAAAGTCCTGTTTTTAAGGTAAGAATAAAATTCTTACTCAAAAAAGTAAAAACTGGTTATACGCCCATCTTTAGAACTTAGGATCCTCTTTTTAAAAATGTAAAAACGCTTAGCTTAGTTTGTCGACTCTATCTCAACAAAGGAAGAATCGTTCGTTCAAGGTAAAGTCCACTTCGCTTCTTTTTCTTCATGTCACCCTTGTGTATTGGCATGAACAGTGCGTTTTATCGAGATTGTTGGCATCCAAATCTTGTAATCACATCTCCATGGTGAAAGAGAAGGGAACAAGCAACGGACATAGAATAGAGAGGCAAAGAAAGAAGGCAAGCTGAGGTGGAGGGAAGCTAGGATCGACTCGGTCTCTGGAGCTGTAACCATAGTTTGCGGGGGTCCGAAGGAGAAAGTCGTAGCTTGTGTGTTTCTGGAATCTGGATTGGCTTCGTCTTCCGAAGGGACCCTGCCCACGCACGGAAAGCAAGCGCCAGTGGCGGTACGGCCTGAGCTATCTAGGCAAGAGTCGTCCGAGACAGAAACAAGTGGTACTGACTACACGGATGCCACTCGAACTGATGACCCATATAGGGGGAGCACGTCGCATGGGAAGAATCGGCGTTTAATGCGGGCATTGTTGCAAGTAGGCATTCTAGTAGTAAATGGACATGACAAGTAGTGGAGAGTACAGAGTACTACTCCAAGCGAGACTCGTCTAAGGGTTCAAAACCTGTGACAGCGGATGCGGACGGTACTGAATGGCGGGTGGGTTGGTGAACCAATAGGAAGGCCAGGGGGCATACGGATCTTTTTAACCGAAAGAGAGGCTGAACCAAGGAAGCAACCATACTGACTGAAGCCAGAAGAAGCGCGGGGACTTTCAGACAGAACGGAAGAGAGGGAAGGGAGCTCAACCGGTAGATCAGAGGGCGCTCATACCTGGCCAGCTAGCCTATTTCATTCCGTCCATCTAGGTAGTTCATCAGAGCAGCTAGAGCCCTCGCCCACGGATAAAGTAGGGGTGTAACAGGGAATACAATACCAAAAGATTCACTATTCGATAAGCCAACAACGGATCAAACTCCGGAACAAGCCAAGCAAACTCCAGCCCGGGAAACTACGGCCAAGCATAGGATACGGAGGCCTTTTTATAGTATCTCTTCTCGTAGTACGAGATCTTTGATTTGCTGCAACATCAGTCTCTCTCCGGAGAGCCCTCTGCTGACCGAACCTACTGTTATGAAGGCAAGCAACCACAATGGAGTAGGGCTTCTAAGTGCGTAGTCTGTTTCCAAGCTCTGATAAGCGAGTCAAGCTTTCTCATCTCAGGAACAAGTCGACTAAGGCGATGGGGCATATCCGATCTTCCAATCGTTGATCTAGTTGAAAATGAGCAAATGACATTTCTCTGTAAATAAGGAAAGAAAGGCTTTAGCGCCTGAGATCAAATCCCTCCTAATCACTATCTAAAAAAGGATTCGAAATGGACTAGTAAGAGACTCCAGTGTAACCTCAAACTCAAATTGGAACCCTAACCCCCGTAACGTAATAAGGGGGCAACTTCCACTCTTTTTTTCACTCTTTCCATTGTCGTTTACTTTACGAAGCGAAGGAAAGAAAAAGGTATGCCCATTATATCGAGGAGAGGAATTACTAGCTCGCAGGCTTCAAATTGAGAACTTCCTTCCTTGCCCTCGAACCGACTATCCAACGACATGGAAGACTTAGCATTGGCCTATCACTCCAATTCCATTTTATAGCACGCCAACAGGACTTACAAAAGCACTCCAACAACTCGCTTGAACTTGAAGATAGAATACTACTTATCCGGAAAAAACAAGCATCGACTAAATAGAAGGCCCTTGAATCTTATCGTTAGCCTATAGCGCTATCTACCCTTAAGACTGACTTAAGGGATGTAACAGAAGTCTCAAGAGAACAAACTAATTATGGACTGGAAGGGCGAGAGCCTATTATTCCACCCAATGAGCAAAGAGAACTCTTTCTATAATTTCAACTCCTTCTACCAAGTACGGCATTAGCAATTTAAGAGCTTAGTTAGGATGGATGGAACTACCTCGAACTGGCTCGATAAAGTCCGGGAGATTAGATAAGCTGGCTAGGTTATATTCTTTTTACTGAAAATCCACCGAAGGTGCTGGACCTGGTTGTTAAAAAGATTTTTTGCTATCCCGTGTTATTTCGACACCTTGGACTTCGGCATCTTTACTTAGGGATTCCCTGGGTAAATCATCTTTCCCTGCGAGAACAGCTCTTCTTCAGCCACCCAAGCTTGCAGGTGTATAGCTTTTGAATTCGGGTTCCCACCGGATGAGTGGTACGTCTTTTATGTCCTCATCAATGACTTCTCCCTGGCCTTACCTGACTCTAAAATTTAGCTAATCCCCTGACTGCATTAAACAGCAAACAAAGGCTTTTAGCAGCTTTTCTACGAGAAAAGCTGGGAATTAATTCCTTGTTCTGACTTCTTCTTGTTTTCCTGGTTTCCGGGTAAGTCCGGGTTTAGTTGGTTTCCTTGGGACTTCTTTTCCGGTTGGTAAAGCCACTCACGGCACACTTGAAATAGATATATGTGTGATGCCGACACCTGACGAGTACGTTTTCTTAATGAATAAGAGAGCTAGGAAGGATCCTTAAAAAGGAGACTGACATAGGGAACATAGACAAGTGAGCGTCGATGGATGCTTAATTCCCCTTATTTATTAGGGCGCGGACGTCGCTTTTAGTTGTTTTCTTTGTTGCTGCCATTGACCCCTATGCTGCATTCGATCCATCTGTCCCATCACCAGAGGCGGATATGTGCCCAGTCATCTGATGCCTTTAGGACCTGTAAGGGAAATCAGTCATAGGTAGGCCCCATAGCCATCTCCATTCATCAGAAACTATCAATTACGAGTCCGGGGCAGGCTAACCACCAGCATCTTATCTCTTTTCATCCTTTCCGGTGGCACTAATAGAAAGGAAGTACTTGCCAACGAACCTTGACTCTCTACTCTCTCCCAGCGAATCAAGAAATCTAGTGCGGTCAGTAAATGCATAATTTGGATTGGAATCCCGGGATTGAGAGACAGATATTCGCCAGGTCCGATATTGGATCATTTGCCGCTCACTCGCTTCTTTCTGCACTGGATCGAATCAATTAGATGGGTCACTGGGAACGGATTAGCTTATTGGCTGCTCCGATGCCGCCACGGAGCCTTCATTCGCCGGTTCTTGGCACTTGGGACTGGGAGAAGAATATGAATTGGAAGGCTTCAATGCCGCTCCGTACCCCTCGGAAGAGGATACATCGTAGGTTTCATTGCTTTTGATCCCTTTCTTTCTCTGCGGAGAATTAAAGCAAGCCATGCTTTTGAGGATCCAAATGATGGTTAGTTCGAGTTAGCTAGCTGCTCATTCCCTTAAGGGTTGAAGGCAACAAGAACACTAGGAGAGGTGTGCCTGGTAATACCTCTATCTAATACTACGCAGGCCAGTCTTTCCTTTGCTTCGTGTGCTCCCTGTCAGAATGCGATCTCTTCTCTTTGGTAGGTATCGTCTATAAGAGAAAGCTTTGACTCATCTCCCCGAGTGGGGCTTCTCCTCTCTTTCATAAATTGTATAGAATAACCTGTGGGAAGAAAGTCCCGGAAACCAGGACGTACGATTGGCTTTCCCTTTCTTTCAGTTTTCAAGAGATTAGTCCCGCGAGATCGTGATCTAGTTCTTTCGTATAGCTCAAAAAAGTGATTTCGATCGTAAGTAAGCTGAGGGGGGTCCGCAAGACTGGTGAATCCACTAGGGAAACCCGAATGAATTCTGGCAGTTCGCGAGCCAGTACTTTAGTTATTAGTGCCCTCGAAGGACATGTTTTTTCTCGAATTCTAAGCTTTCTTCTCAGCCCCAGGGAGTTCACCAGGTATAGGCTCAGGAAGCAAGCAACAACTGCTGCGGATCCTGGAACGAAATGATAATTTTCAAGAGGCTTTTCTTTTTTACTCGAGTTCAAATCATTGGTCCGGGGTAAAGGAATGATATCCTAAGGAAGCAAAGCTAAAGTAATCCCGTCCGGAGACTATACTTTAAGGGGATTCGGGTTAGAATAATTCTACTCAAACAAAGTAAAGGTTGTGAGCCACGACACTTCTCTTCTAATATCCCGAGTGTTAGACGGAAGGTCAAGTCGAAAGCTAAAGCTAACGCTTACCTCGGATCAAGTCAGCACCACCCGCAGGTTCAGGAGAAAGCGAAGTTCTAAAGAAAAGAAAGAATCGAAGTTTTTGTAAGTTCAAAGGTCTTTTCGAACGGGGTTGTTGTTAGCCGTGGGTAGTTTGATGTACTGGTTTTAGGTGCAGGGTGGTGATGGAATCCTTCTTCTGCTCACCGGGATTTAAGGCTCCATCCGAATCAAGGAGAAGCCACAGTCTAAGAAAAGAAACAAAGGTAGAATGGAATTATGTACACAGAGTCAACACCTCTACCAATAAGGAATCAAGTAAAGTAATCGGTTGAACGCGGTCTAGGTAGAAGTCTTCCTATTCCTGCGTTGTGCCGGAAGTCTTGAAGACTTTCTTGATGCTAGGGAAGGGAGTAGCTATTGAATATAATAAAGTTCAGCAGTCCAGGCGGGAGGAGTTAATCTGTAATTCCCGTAGTTCCATAGGCAGGAAGCGCATCAACGAGTTTCCGTATCTCGGCAGTAGGGACCGAACTTCAAGCAATAGGGATCCGTGTTCAAGGCTAGGATCTATGTCATATGAATAGTAAGTTGCGCACCCGTCAAGCAGTTCTCACTCCAAGCAGGACTCTTCTATGGATTAGTGGGAAGGCGCAGGATAAGAGACGATTCGTCTATCTAAGTTGCTGACGAGCCAGTACTGTTCGTGGGCAAGCAAAGTTTAAACTCGCAATCCATTTCTACAGAACGGAGAAAGGTTATGCAGGCGGGTGTTCATTTGCAGTTGCTGGTCGGGGCCGTGGGGATGGAAAGAAAGATGAATAGTTCGGTTGGCCTTGGCCGGAGATGGAGACACAGGTGGGTAGGTAGAGAATACCTAGAGACAACTCTCTCTAAGCCCCGGGGGAAGCTCGATACAGACACATATCGAGATTGGCACGAAAGGGTTCACTCGAACTTTTGGGGTCTAAGACCGCACGGGAATGCATCCAGTCAATTCAGGATCATCAACATTTCTTAGACCTTGATCTTAAAGCGGTGACTTCAGCGACTTGCTCTCATTCTTTTCTCAAACAAAGGACTTCGCTGACTGGTCGCACTCATGCTGCTAGTTTAGTTCCTCCCTTGATCGCCCGTCTGTAATCTGTAATAGGGCACTCTGGGAAGATTATCTGCTTTTTCTCTTCCAACAAGGGATCCTGTTCATCCACTCAAGCGCATTGGATCGTTGGTTAGCGTGGGTGGGCATCTCACTCCCTAAAGTATTTACAATGTCACATTGGGCTTTGGCCGAGTGAACCCCTTTTGATAGACGAGCTTAAGCTAGGTTCAGAATAGATAGATGGGTGTGTAGAATGTGATACCTCATTTCGATGCATAGCCCTTTCATCAGTATGGGGCTGATTGAAGCTAGTAGGAGGGGCCCTTCTGAAAGCCCTAGTTTCAGGGTGTAAGGGAGAGAGGAATGAACCATCTAAGATGTTAGCTCCCTAGCGAATGTCTGAACCATTCTTAGCTCTTTTCTTGTTTGTGGTTCTCCGGCAGAGAGTCGAAGGTGGAAAGGCAAGGATGATACGATTATCATCAAATCAAAGGTGGAAGGAGATTCTCACTTCTTTTGCGAAAGACCATTCCCTTAAATGAAAAGCACATAAGCTCGCTCTACTACTTCGAATACGAGAAAGAGAATATAAGACAAAGAGATTCTTTACGGATTGGAATGCTAACGATTGATTCCCTTTCGGGCTCTTACACAGAAATGAAAGACTGAAAAGAGGAAGAGAAAGCAACTCTGACTCTGAAAGTAACCAACTTTCTAGAATAACTTCAATAAGTCATCCAATTACTTGCTTCGGAAGGAGGTGCACGGGCTAAGGGAAAAGCCAATGCCCCGGATACGACCGGAATTTACTTGGACTACTTCCAAGGTTTAACATAACGACTTCGACTTCCAATCCTTAAAAAAGAAAGAAGGGCAGACTGCCTACTTCAGCTACAATCAAAACAACCTTCACCCACAAAGAAAAGCACTGACTTACCAAGCCAGGAAGAAAGAAAATCTTGACTGCTGGCATTCAAGATTATCTGCATTTTAGTAAGTGTAGGCAAGAGACGCAGTCTGAGTCTTAGGAATAGCGAGTTATCCCTCCTGTCCGCAGAAGTTAATGCAACTGAACCATTCGCTACTCCTTTTTGTGTGACTGACCAACTCACTTACTTAATCTCGAATTTCATATTGAAAAAGGAGGAGGCACATCAAGGCTGAAGTCGAATCAAGCAAAGGTCCTCTGACACTGCTTTCCTGGGTGGGACTTGCACTTGCTTCTTTTAGAGAAGGCTTGGCTCTATTTATGCTATTTCCATCCACTTGGCTATGACTGTTCTTCGCGAGTCTCTTTACTTTCTTCCTGGGAATCAAATGCATATGAAAAAAGAAAGAAGAGTTCAACCATTAGATTATGAGAAGAGTGGCAAGAAGTGAATCCATATGAAACCTTTCCTCGCCTGGTGGCTTGGGCTACGGTCCTACCAAGTACATCATCCGAACGAACTAGGTTCTATTGATTTGTAGGACACTCGATCCGTTTCAGCTAAGCTAATATTTTAGATATAAATGAAATAAACGCTGTCACTTTCAGCGAGGAGATTCACGTGCTGCTGAGAACCATTCCATAATGGAGGACTTTATAACATCAACCGACTGTAGCCAGGTAGCACTTCTAAAATCTTTCTTGGCGAGTCACCACTGTCTCTCTTCGATCGAGCCCCCTGTATGCCCTACCCCTCCGCCGAGGGAAGAGGAAGAAAAGACCCGTCCCTAATGAAAAGAAGAAGTTAGCAATCCAACCATGTTACCAGAGGTGGAACTATACGTTTAACTGGGCGATCGCTATTTTCTATTCGGGTCGCTAAGGCTTTACCACGGCAGACTCTACAAAATGGATTCCAATTCCATCTTTCCGAGAAAGAAGAGATGAACGGGCTTTTTCGGTGTGGAAGATTTTTAAAGTAAAGGTTCGAGCATATTGTAGACGGAGAAACTACTTTTTTTAGGAATTGACCTTTCACCCAGGAGTTCTACTATCGGCCAAGGCAGAGGTAGAAGGCTCTCGTCGCTCAGGAAGCAACTACTGATCCCAGACCTGCACCAACAAGGATTTCACTGAAACTTTAGCTCAACAGCTTAAGGGCTACTATATCTCATCCCCACGAGGGAAGATCTAGTGATAGAGGAAAACGCGAGAATGAAGGTTTGTAAGACTATTACACCATAAAATTATGTATCTTCACGCGCATCAGTAGGAAAGAACCGGGCACGGTAAATCCGCTCATCCTGGCTTCAAATCCTAGCTTGAGTTGCCACGGGAACCTTAGCGCCGCGTGTGTGTTGTGGGAAGGTCCTCCAAGGAAGAGGCATAGAAAGAGTGAGAAAGCTCAATCCAAGAGAATCACAACTGTCGAATCTCGTGCTTAAGCAATAAGAAAATTTTCTTATTGCAGGGACATATATTGGGTAAAGACTAGGAGCAATTCCGTGTTTCAGGGAATAAGGTAACAAAGGATCCATGGAACGTAGAAGGGAGGATTTCATACCCGGTTAGGTCTATTGTCCCGCTTTCCTTGGACAAAAGGAAAATAGATAGTTAGTGAGTGTCAGTGCATGTCCCCAGTCCCACCCCGGGGAGTCTGCATTTCCATTTCCTTTGTAAAGCCATCACTGAGGCACATCAGCCTTTATTTAATCCGACTACTCACTTAGTCAAGCACTCAATCGCTTTGAGCCTTGGGCTAAATCATTTCCCTTTCAAAGTACAAGACAACAAGCCCAGCAAAAAGGGAAAGTGGTAAGATCTTAGATCTTGATATTACGATATCTTCCTCAAAAGGCAGGTTGTCCAAAGACGATTGGGGAACTACGAGTGAGAAGGGTAATAGGCGCACTCAGGCAAGCATTGAAGCTTGGTATTAGGAGGTCGGGTCTTCCTCAAGTGCAATAAAGGTCAAACGATTTATTCTACATAGGGGATTCCGCTTTGTCGCCTAGTAAGAAAGAGAGAGGACGGAATTTTCTTGAGAATGGACCTGTCCCGAGGATAGGCAAGCATGAGTTCAACAGAAGTCATCTCTCTGACACTGGCTGTTCTTTCTACCTAAACCTGCTTTTTGGCTTCTATCATCAAAGATAGGTGTGAGCTAAAGACTTTTCTCGATAAACCCGTCTCAGATCTTCTCTACTGTTTTGGCTGCTTTCTTTCATATGGGTGTAAGGTTCTAACTCAGAAAGAAAGTCAAGTATAGTCGTTCTCTCTTCCTGACCCTTCGGCCAAGCCGCTTTGTCTGTTCATTGGATTGATGTCAGATAGCTTTTCCCAACCGCTGTCATGTCGTCCCGCTACGCTAGTTCTACTGTGCTTTCCTTCCTTGGCCTAAGAAAGATCGGAAGAATAGACAAAGACTGGTATCATGCCTTTTGAAAGAAGGGCAACTCTTTCATCTCCTGCTGCATGCCCAGTAATGAAAGCTCCATATGGGAATCCTTCCCTTTCCCTAAAGGTCTTGTGAACGGAGTCGAGATAGGGTATGGACAGTCTCCCATAACAAGAATAGGAATACGCGAGCCTTCCAGATGTGTTTTATTTCCTACTAGAGAAAGAAGGCTTCTATCACGAGTTTATTCCGGGTCTGAAAAATCTTCCATTTTTTGGTTAGAAAACGAGCTTCTGGCAAAGCATCGGGAGGGAGTGTCATTGACCCGGAGGAAAAGGGAAAGTTGGCCCATACGACTTCCACCGCTAACCGATACGGCAATGGGTATAGACCTCTTACCTCCGCTGCTTACCCAATGGACCGCTTAGAATAGACCGAATCGAAGTCGGTAAGCATTCCAAGTTTTCCAGGCTGCCCATTCTCTTTGTATGAAATGTCGTAGGGAAAGCCGTCCAGTACTACATCCGTAAACCTTCCATGTATTGCAGTCGTTCGTCAGGGAATGTGTACTAGCCCCCATGGGAACTCCCTTCAGGGGAATTTGCCTTGACTTCTATTCTATTACGTACAAGTGGGCCAGCCAGTCTTCGATTCTATTCCTAAGATCCATCTTTTGTTGTAAGCCTTCCAGTGGTCTAAGGTTTACATATGAAATATCTAGATTTGGTGATATGATCTAAGGCAGGGTCTTTCAAAAGAAAAATGGAAGTCCAACAATCTTGCTTTCTTGGTCTCCTTAATCCTGGTACTTTTTCGATGAATCGTCTGATTCTTTGTCGGGGAAGAGTTTTGCTTGCATTACAAAAGCTTTCTTGGACTTTTTTATTTATCTTGAAATGAAAAATTGTCTTAACCTCCTCCAAGCCCCTTTATCAATACAAGAGGGCGTCGGAATCGGGGCAAGCTATAAATCAAAAAAAGTATGGTTGTTGGTAAAGTTCCGGAAGATAGGAAGCAGGCAATTGTGGAGCATATATTGGGAATGAAGGAGACGCTAGTCTTACTCGGATGCCTTATTAAAATAGGGGGTGCGAACATATACAAGGGCAGGTGTAGCATCTCCCTCTAATTGTGAAAGAATTAGAGCTAGTGGGTTACAAGGCATTTCTCTCTCTCCGGCTTGTTGAAGGATCCAACTTGGAAAATCAGTAATTTCTTTCTTACTCATATTTTGGATGCTTTCATTTCCATTTCAGGGAAATGTTCATCATGTATATGAGTTGTCTGGCGATCCGGAAAAGGGTTGGTAGCTGGGGATGAAGTTTTCTGCCCACTGGAAGAAGGGGGTCTTGGCATCAGGCGTATGGAAGAAAGAAGCAAAGCTTGCATGATGAAGCTCGCGTGATGCTGTCTAACTAGCAATTATACTTAGGCTGCCCGGCCATGTGCCGAAATCCATACTTGTCTTTCTTATAACCCTTTTCTTTGGCTGGGGACGAATGGCATCTTTTTTTTGCCTGCTAGTAGTCCCAATAGCCAAGATCTCTTCCCGCGTATACCTTCCCCACACAAGTGGTTCTTTATCCTTCTTTCCTGAGATAGTAGGAAGGCCATACGGGCCCTCTTCAAAGGCCGATTGGATATAGAAAGTTTTGAAGTGGAAAGGAAGATGTTCAGTCAATGGCAAATTTCCTATTCATTATAGGCGTTGCACCGACCTTAACTGGCTCTAACTGAGAACAAACATAACAAAAGAAATCACGGATCATTGTATAGAAAGTGATTTCACGACCCTGTCCAATCTTCAACTCTTCCCATGTCTTGATTCTGCAGAGTCCCTTCTCAAGGTCAGCATACCTCCGGCGCCACCAAAGCGTAGCATCATCGATTAAGTATGAGATTGCCGTCTTGACCTTTTCTTCCTCATCCTCCATCTTGGTTGGAAGCCTTGAAGTCTGGCTCCATCCGCCAAAGAAAGTTCTCCAAAGCTTTAGCATCCCTCACTACATTCTATGGCTTGCGTTCGGGGATCCTGACTCTTGGAGTTGGGAGAGTGCATGACACTCCGTTGGCCACTGCCCTCTCAAGGCAAGGATTGAAACCTTGATTCTCAGCTTCTCCTTAGTTGCTTTGAGCCCCTCTACTTCTTCCTTGAGTGATGTCTCCACACGAGCCATCCCTGCCTTGACCTCCTCCAAGGCAATCGTCGAAGGCACTCTCAAGTCCTTCTTGGTTGGATTCAAGCTCCTAAAGATATTCCTCTCCATCCGTCACATTGAGCTTCAATTCTCCCACGCCTGTCTCCAATTTCCGCTGACTTGGACCTCTTTCTTTGGTTGATCGTCAGACGGCCTTGGGCCAGTAACCTTGGAGGATGCCATGGCTCCACAACCTCGCTCTGATACCTGGTGTAACTTATAGCTTGCCTAGCTAACTTGCCCGCGCGGCACTTGTGCAACGGACCTCTCTTGAGTAGAACCCTATCTAAGACAGAAGAGATGGAAGTTAGACGACATTAGCAAACTTAGTATTGGTTTTCAGCTATTGGTTAAATTGTTTCTATTAGGGCTTAGTTGCTAAGCGGCTGTCAGTGCAGGTGAACCGAACTCGTATGGCTAGTATGTATTGTTTCCGTCAGTAGTTATGCGTGCGAGATAGAGTACTTTCAGGAGTTCGCGAAGTCTATTAGTTGCTTGCTTTCATTTTGAGTCTTTCTCGCATGCGTGACCACCATTCTATCTTTTCCATCTTTTTTTGAGCTCCCCCTATATTAGTGTTCTTCTCGCGTCGAAGGATCGTCCTGTAACTACCTTTCCTTTATTTCTTTTTAGGGGTTTACTTTTTTCTTTTTCCTTTGCTGGAGGTCTTACTAGCCTTCCCTCCCGACTAAGATTTTGAGTTACCTGTCTATCATAAAAATTCCCCAGTATTGCTAGTTTTCTATCTTTCCTTATATAGTTTTATGGCTGGTCTTCCCCGCAGTTCTTTCTCATGTACTGCGTAGGGCCTCTCGGCTCCGTTCAGCTTCCTGCTCTCATAAGCAGCAAGCAACTGGATGGCCCTCAACAGCCACAAGTGCCATGAGTCTCCTGTCTCCTCTCTTGGAAGGCGAACTTCTGCCCACCCTTTCTTTGAACCTTGTCAATGATCGAACTTAAAGATATGAACTGAGTGCCATTTGATGAGTAACTGAGAACAAGGGAGAGGGATATGGAAAGGATGAAGTAATGAAAGACGAAGTCATTGCTAGTAGTAAGGACTTGTCACGATCCATTGGTTCATATAAAATCCATGTCCTAGGTGTATCAAAAAACATTCTTTTCGCTAAGCGTATATAATAAAATAGAGTGAAAGGTCCACCCCGAAAGGGGGGTACTAACTAACAGCTGAGTCCTCTCCGAACCGCAGGAGATAGTTGCCCATCATACGGCTCACCAACTTCACTTGCCTCTATGGGAGACTCGCTCCGGGCAGGTTCGGATTACAATACACGGCTCTACGAAGGAAGGGGTTGGTGGGTTAGGAACGTTTTCAATATGATTCTTTTTCCGTATTTGTTCGATGAGAAATGCAAGACGAAAAAGGAACCCATCTTTTCGACTGGGAAATGCGAGTCTGTTTTGTCCACTTTCTCCATCCCTCTCTATCAAAATGATCCAACATTTAGGAAGGAAGGCGAGCTTGTTATTCTCGTGTTCGATCTCTGCCCCGCTCGTTGTCACCTATGTTGAAGAAAGGTTTGGAACCCTGTAGAGAATGAGGAGGGGCCAAGGATCTTCCTCTCAACAGTGCTTCTCGGGGCTCCACTCTCCCCCCCTGAAGAAGGCCCCGTTAGCCTGGGCGAGGGGATAGGGAATAAGGATGGAAGCCCCCTTAACTCTGCCAGGGACTGGACAGGGGTTAGCTCGCTCTGTAAATGTGTAGAGCCGAGTGTAGTGTGGTGTAGTAGTAGGCACTTCTAGGCCCCTTCCCGGCTACTGGACCACTCCAGTGCTTTGGGTACTACGGACCCTCTGCCATCCATTGCAGCAGAGCCGTTTCATGAGCGGGGGGGGGCTAAGCGCAGTTCTTTGAATCAAACGTTGAATGAAATCGATTCTTTTTTAGATATAAAAATATAAATCGGATAGGATAGATGGATGGATCTATCTTTCTATTAATATATAGATGACTAAAAAAAATGGATTTATATAGTTAAGTAGCGTAGCGCCCCAAATCCTTTGGCCAGGAAAGACTGCACTGCTTTGGGCCCAGGAAGCGAAGGGAATGAGCTCGGCTGCTTATCCTCCACACTGATTTTTCTCCGTGCCCGTTTCGCATGCGCTTCGCGCGCCATTGGCGCTTTGCTCTCCTCTTATTCTTCATTGGACGGTTCGGATGGACTTCGCCGTTCTTTCCCAACTAAAATATAAAAGGCTGTATCACATCGAGATGTCGATTCGTTTTCCGCCCCCAATGAGATGGGGAATTTGTAACCCCCTCTTTTGACTTTCGTTTGGACCCTTCATCTTTCTGAATGGAGGCCCGGCTCGCGTCGTTCCAACAACCGGCGGGGAGCACCTCAGTATACGATCGCGCGCAGTAACTGGGAGTCCTTTTTTTTACACCTAAGGCTTCCATTCACCAAACCAAGGTTCATCTCGTGTAGTGATTGTGGACTCGTACAAGGATATTGAGTAGACGGTTGATGTTTCAGACTCGACCCTATCTTTCGTAGCATGCATTCCCATCGGTGTCGCAACGGATTCGGTAAGCTACGTGTCCGGTGCACGGAGAACAGCCTTCGGTCCCCCAAACTGACTTACTCGTGGCAACCTTCCGGCCGCCCAACAACCTATAACGCTAGTCACTACTCCCACTGGGGCTAGGAAGTAAGCCCCACAACCCAAAGCGGCGAAGAACAAATAGAATTTGCTACAAAAGCCGGCTAACGGGGGTATTCCTACGTATGAGAACATAGTAATGGAGAAGGTAATAGCCGAAATAGGATTCGTTTTGGCTAGAGCGCCCAAATCTGCTATATATTTGACACGGGTTTGCCGTAATGCTAAAACTATGGCGAATGCATCTATCGTCATTAATGCATAAATTAAGATACCAATTAGTAGTGATTGAATTCCTTCTATGGTTCCACATGAGAAACCAGTACGAATATAACCTACATGTCCAATTGAACTATGAGCTAGAGGTCTTTTGACTTTCGTTTGGGCCATGGCGGCCAGTGCTCCTAAAATCATAGAAGCAATGCTGCAGAAACAGAAGATTTGTTGCAATGTAGCTCCATAGGAACCATAAATAGAAACACGTGAAATATTAGCAAAAATAGAGATTTTAGGCGCAATAGAAAGGAATGCTGTAACCGGGGTGGGTGAACCCTCATAGATATCAGGTGCCCACATATATAGAGTCAAAAGAGATATGGAGTCCGAAGGGGAGGGGGGTTTTCTTCGGGGCTCGAGAGATGGAATAGATAGGGCCAAAAAAGTTTTGAATTCGCCGCTGGGGAATTCACACGAAAGGGAACGAAGAATTCTCGACGAAAAAAAAGTGCTCTCTGAACCGAACGTGAAAGTAGTTTTCCATCAGACGGCTGTTCCCGTAACTCCACTCTTTTGATTATATATCCAAAAAGGTCCGCTCTTGGCCATTCCACACGCTGCCTAGCAGAGGCGTGGTTATCTCCAGTGGATTCTCTCTTTTTTAGTAGATGCCGAACCTGCTGCCCCATTGACTGACTAAGAAGGGGGCGGACGCAGCAGCTACATGGACCCCTTCCTTTCTGTTGTTGCCAGCGCTTTCCCGGGCCGAGAAAAAAAGGGCAGGCAAAGCCCGAAGGCTGCTATCCCAATAGGCCAGCGGGCGGAACGAGGGGAGGGCCCGGCAATCATACCACCGCGGTCGAAAAAGCGTGTTCCCTTCAGATAACACGCACCGTAGGCCTTCTTCGTTTTCGATGAAAAACAAAAAAAAATCTCGATCTCCGAAAGCGTTTTCCTTCCCCCGCCGCATCTCCCTTCGTCGAGCCTTTCCTTTAATGGTTGGGGGAAGCATTCCCTTATCTGAACTTGGCGGGCATTCTTTCCAGCCTTATTCATTCAATCAAATCAAATAGGGGGTGGGTTTGAACATAGGATAGGCTAGGCTCAAACATGATTTGAAGATCCTAGCTACGCCATACGTTCAATACAAAATCTGGAAAGCTGCGGGGATGACAAAAAGAGGGCGCTTTCCTGTGTTGCACTGAAAAAAAAGAAACCTAAGAGAAGACGCTCTTCTCTTAGGTTTCTTCCTCCCGCGCCCCCTAACTACTTAAGCGCCCGGCCCGCGTTAGAAGGGAAGATTAGCAAAGCGAGAAAAGACAGAGGGAGGGGGAGCAGCATCTTATTCTCTTCGCGAGAACTTCCGGATCGGAGAAGCATTCGGAACGGGCTCCGCGTTCATTTCGTTGGCAGAAACGATCCACAATCCATTCGGGGCTTCGGGGAACCAAAATAAGTCTTTCGACTTGATTCATAGATTGAATCAATGATAGATAGAAAAAAGAGATCTCGTTCATCTATCTTTTTTTCTCTACTCTCTCTCAAGAGGAATAGAATAGACATCCCCTTAGATGTCTATGTATCCTTTATCCATCCCCTTTTTTTTAGCGTTATATCTTATCTGCTCTCTCTAAAAAATGGAGAGAGAAAGAGCAGATGGATCCTATCCCCTATATCGAACACTAAATCCTATCTATTGATAGAAAGATCTTCGTCAAATACCGGACTTTGCCTGTTTTTTAGGAATTCCTAAGACTCATATCCAAGGCAGCTTACCACAAGCACCCCACCCCATACGACTAGTTGGGGTTCGCCTTTTTAATCAAACAAAGTAAGTATAATATAATAGAAGTAGTAGGGGCTTCATAGCGACTTTCATTCTAAAGGAAACCGAAGAACAAACCTTTAGTCAATAGGAGCCCTACTTCCCTCTTTGCGACCTCATCACTTCAAAGCGCAAACCAATTTCTTAGTCACCGGGCGGAGCGCACCTTAGGTACTTCAGTAGGGCGAGCTTTTTGATAGTGACTTCTTTCGTTTGGTAGGGCGACGAAAGAAAGGCTACTTCAATCTAGGAAACAGCCGGAAACTCGAGAGGGTCGCCTTTGGAAGCGTTTGCCGGTAACCAAAGCGTCACGACTCAACAAAAAGGAAGGAGTGACGCTGACTGAATCCAATCCATAAACCCGGAAACGAAACAAAGTTCGTTCCCTTTCAGTAGGTAAAGTAGGCATACGAACCCACTTTTGCTTTGCCTTAGACTCTATTGGAACAAAGCAAAGAAGGAGGCGGAATGGAGAAAGGACAAGGGCGGTCTTGCTTGGCGCAAAGGCTGCTGGTTCGGGGGTAGGGTACGGTACTAAAGGTCCTCGGACTTCCAGGCGGTTTTTCTTTTGGACAGCTGTTCACCGTTGGATCTCGCCAATACAGCCCCCTATAGTTTTCGTTACCGAGATATCTTTTTTTTCATTGTTCCCAGGGATTTTTTGGGTAATCCGCTCCCATGCTGCAAACAGTCAAATCTGAACTAAACCTTGTCGCTCTTCTTTCCTCGCGGGCAGGAAGCACACCAGCAGCGTGCGTTGCGTGATTCTACTGTGTTTTTTGCACTTGACTGGGTGGACAGTTGACCGGAAGAGAACTTCGATTCGCCCGGCCAGCAGGCGGGCGGCGTGCTTATCTTGTGTGACAACACTACAGAGCGAGTGGCTCTTCTAGGCGGGCAGCTGTGTGACAACACTACAGAGAAAGCGGCGCTTTCGTTTAACATGCTATGGTCTCAACGCCCTTACGAGATAGTGATGAGTTTCACGCGCTCTAAGCCCGGCCCGCGCGCGGTTAGGAAGATTGGCCGCAATCTGAGCGGTACCACCCACCCTACCCTACCACCTATAGGCGGCCGTCCGTTCTACAGCCGCCCGAAAAGGAACTGCAGTGATCTTGAATAGGGATCCTACAGCGATAGATAGAATCCCCATAAAAATACCACTAGATCGAGCACCAGTGATTTCGTATCCGGTCAAAATCTTGGCTAATTGATCGAAGTGGGTAGCTCCAGTAGACCCATAGATCATGGAACAAATAGGGTGGGTAGGCCCAACCACCACACTACACGTATAGACGCGAACCCCCCTCGTTACCGTACGTGCGACTCTCACCGCATACGGCTCGCACAAAGACTCCTAAATCCATCCCGAGCCTTTTCTTCCATTCCACCTCTCCTCTCCAATCCTCGATCAAACTTGCGTTCCCCAGGCGCTATGAAATGGGGGTCTTTCCTGCACGGTGAATAACGAAAGTGAGATCTTATGTTTGGGAGAGCGTGTCGGCACCAAATCATCCGGTGCTTTAAGGTAGTTATTGTGGCGGCGTCCCCGCTCACAACTCCATCCCTTAGTCGGGCGAGGGTTTCCAGGGGCTCCTCGCCCGTTAAGGTACGAGGATTGTCCAGGGCGCGCGCTCCACGGTTCAGCCAATCTCCACTTTGACTTCCATGAGATCTTCGGCCTCAATCCGGGCCATTGTGATCTCATGGGCGGAAGGAGAGTCGTATTTTGCCAAAAGTCGATTCTGTATAGATCGCACAGAATCTCCCCCTATAACCTCCTCCTCGTCGTATGGAAAGGGAACGACATGAGATGGACCGGCTTCAGCCTCCCCGGAAGCCACTGGATTAGCGGGACCCATAGCTTGTTCCCCCGGAAGCGGTTGATTGACCGATGATGGTACTTATACTACGCCCGGAACTGGCCGAATCTTCCACCATATCGGAAGTCTAAGTAAACAAATCCTCCAATTCGGATTCGGCAGCTCCGTGAGGCATCATGTAATTTGCCATGGATAGCCCTCCTTCGGTAGCGAATAATAAGGCCCGTAGAGCGAATCCAATGGGAACGATGAGAGTAAGGGAGTAGCCACTCCGAAGTAAGAGTCTGGATAAGGCTTCCTTGCTCAGTGAGCAAGCAAGTCTCCAGACCAGAGTATCGAACGAAAGCCTCCTATATATATTATCCCCCTACCGGAAGCGAAGCTTCTGGCTCCCCCTTTGTTGTTGAATTTCCAATTCCTTCTTTTCGTTCTACTTAGGTGGAGCAATCCGAACTCTCGACAGAATATAAAAGAGCGTCTTCGAACCTGTGTAGACACCTCAACGAACTCATGTGGACACTCCTCAGCCCGAGCCGAGGACAATCTCTCTAAAATACACATTAAGATGTTGACCCGTTTTTCTTTTCTTTGCTGATTCCTCTCAATTAAATTTCCCATGTTGCACTAAGTTACTTACGTATGTATGCATGCGGTCCGGGAACACTTTGGGGTGAACACCCATCCGAACAAGTAGGGTCAATAGTTCAGCATTTAGGCCGTAACATTTAGCAAAAAAAAAATATTTAACCCAACAAGTGCTCTCCGAACCAAGCTAGATAGTCTCCTATCACTAGGCTCACCAACCAACCTGGACTTTGATTCTGATTATTCCTACCGGCCGGATATCAAAACCATAAGGATTGTTTCCAGCCATGAGTTCCCATATTACATAAGCGCTCTTGGGTGGGCCATTCCATCAAATCTTTGAGAAGGGGCCCAATCTCGTATTTTATGGTCGGCGTGGCGATAGGCTTCGCTTCTACGACTGCCTCCCCAGCCGTTGCAAAGACTGAGCGAGAACGGTAAGGGGCGAAGAATGTCGTTGCGCGGGGATGCGATTAGCCAAGCTGGGGCAAACAAAGCCGTCCGGCCCCCTACCGGATTAGGAATGCGAAGGCCTTTCCTTCGAAATGAGACCGGGGAAATAAAGAGCTATGCTATTGACCGACCCTTTCGTAGTGACTTCGAATCAAGAGTCCTATCCTTTTTTCTCATTTTGTTTGAGGCGGGCCGAATAGAGAATGAAATGAAGAAATACGGGAAGAGTTCCAAACCTTTTTTTTGGGCTGCTCGCCCTACCGAAGTACTAAAGGCTTTCGAGGCTTACACCTCCCTATTACACGACCTAAAAAAAGGTAGCTTGCTGTAGCGCCCTTAGAAGAAATCTAAGCCTTTTGAAGCGCCAGTAGTGGTAGCTGTGGGTAGGGCTTTCGTTCTTATCGCTCCGGGTTTCTATCTATATGACCTCCGGGCGGTACAAAGTACACCTCTTACGTAGAGGCAGGTAGTAACCTAACCTTTAAGAGTTTGTTCAAGGGGGGAGCCCTCTTATCTATCAATGGAAAGATCTCCGTGCGTGGCGTGATAAGGAATCCTAGAAAAGATCGATTGAGACTCCCTCCCCGGTCCCACGAAGATCTCTACGTACTTGTCCAGTCCAGGACAACTGAGATCTTCCGGTCTGCGTGCGTGGGAGCAGCTCAAATAAAGAAGAGTCTGGTCTGAATTCAGGCCCGCCCGTCTGCTGCTAGATCCGGGAATGGCGCCAGGCGAGGGCGCCGCTATGCCCCGCAGCTCTGCAGCGGCCGGCCCCCGGACTATGCAAAAGAATCGAGGCCGGGGGGTCTCGCCCATAGTGGTTCCCCCCCGCCTTTGGTGATTGACCAAACAAAGAGGCCTAGATCTATGCCCCTTCATGAATCGAATGGTCCTTCGACCCCTTCATTTGATTCCGACGGCCGGCATAGATCTCATGAGACCCGCCCACTATTACTACGAAAAAAGCCCTGCCTTTTTCCTTCGCTACTAGGAGAGTAAGCAACTTCTATTAGCGCCGGACCTTGAGTCGAATTGATCGTGTCATGTGCAACGTCCATCAATGATGGTTCATTAATGTCCATTGATTTAGACTCCTTCCCCCTTCCCAACTACGAATAAGATCGAGAGGAGCCCCAAAAAACCAAGAACGAAAACGGAAGCCTTTCGATCGATTCACTCCCCATTCTCTCTTAAATAAAGCTCGCCCTCGAGCCCTGGGCAGGTCGGCCGGGTCTTTCCCTGTTGTTCTGTTCCCGCCACGAGAAAGACGCACAGAAGAGGTATGCCCAGCGCGCGGAGGATCCGTTGAGAGTGTTGTCTCGGTAGGGAACTTTACGATCTTTTCCCCTATTGTATTGAATCAATAAAAAAAAAGAGGTCAGTGCTACCTACGGCCCTCTATTGTTTGATCCAATATTGACCGGGGACGAGCCCCGACTTCCATAGGTCCTTGGTTTGACCTCCCGTAGCGGTCCTTGCTTTTAATAAAGCGGAGCGGGGCCAATTTATCGTACTTGCTCAGCGGTCAGCCCCCTTTCGAATTACGTTAGGGGGGGTCTTTCGCTTTTGCCAGATCTAGAGAGATACTACGAGTCCTCCGTCCCAGATTCCATCGCCGCGGCCATCTGGTTCACCGGTACTACCAAAAAGTCTCATGCTTACGTGACTACTGTTACTGATGGATTATCTTGGACCCCGGTCGGTCGTGCTTCTGGTTTCCATTCCCATCATCATATTGATGATAAATCTCCTCGCGCTCTGCCATAAGAACTTGGAGTCCGTATCATGGTGAAGGTAAGGTAACGCTGTGATTCTTGCTCAAAAAACAGACCGAACGCGTTCGAGTTATTGGCTCGTCCAACCCGGCAGCATTCATGAGTCGCTCGTTCAACTGTCCCTCGGAGACACGGTCGAGAAGTACCATGCATGGTTGCCCCCCTCTCGGTCCCACCCAGCAAGATACGGCTCAGCCAAAAAACGTGAGCGCCCCTGCGCGAGCCTTATTTTCTTAGTAAAGTCAAGCTTTGGCTCCCTAAAGACTAAAGAAAGATATGGATAAAAAAAAGGGGGGACTTCTGCAACGGGCTATACCACCCAAACCAACTGAGGGAAGTCGCATCCGCCCCATCGCAAGCACCTACAATGTCATGATCACATTGGTTTCTTTTTTCTTTGGTAGTTCAACGGACGGTCGCCCCTCCAACAAGAAAAGGTATAAATATGGAAACTTCTCTGCCATTTGGATCGGAGAATTTATGGAGGAAATCGGCTTTTAAATTTCCAGAAACCACACGATTATATAGCCAAAGGGAATACGCCGCGCCTAAAATCATCCCAAGCGCTGCTAATGTGGCTACTAAGCTATTTCTTTGGAAAGCTCCTACTGAGATGGGAAATTCCCCGATAAAGCTGCTAGTACCAGGTGAACTCATATTGGCCAAAGTGGAAGAGAAGGAAATGGTAGAGAGATTCGGCATGGTGCTCACTAACCCTCCGTAATATCTAACAAGTCGAGTCTTATGTCGGTCATATAGAACACCAACACATAGAAAAAGGGCTGAAGGAACCAGTCCATGACTTAACATCGGTGGAATGCTACCTCCAATTCCCTGTATGTTCGATAGAGCCAAAGATTCCCCCCCCCACTGATCGGAGTACGCCGATTACCCCCCGAACCGTACAAGATAGTTACCGCCTATCATACGGCTTTCTAACTTCACTTTTTTTTCTGGTCGTTCCGCTCTGTCGATCGATGGTAGTATAAGAGATCTGTAACCCCCCTAAATTTTTTACATAAAGGTTCCTTCTACCCATAGTTAGCATGTATCTCCCCGGGTCATACTTGAGTATCACATCGTAGACCCCCACCCCAACTCTATCTTCCTTAGAAGTGAACCGGAAATAGTGCAGAGGTACTTTTCAATGCTGCGGGGACGAGACGACGTGACATACTACGATCACGTACAGAAGTGCTGCCCTTCGGCTCGGCAATATGGAACCTCTCAACAGCTCCCGTTCCTTTATGAGGTCCTATCGGGATAGGTAGGCCCAGCCCAAGCCTTTCCCCTCCCCCCTGCTTAGCGTTCCACTTGTGATCCTGGATGCAGTGGAGGATTTTAAAAAAAGCGCCCGAATGTTCCCCCTCCCTCCATAAGACCCTCTTTCTCTTTCCCCCTCGAGAAAGAGAAAGAAGATAAGAAAGGATTTCTTATCTTCTTTCATGTGAACGGCCCTATCTTGTATCGAAAGGTTTTTCGTGCTATACACCACGTTGAGAAAGACCGTAGTACCATACCTTTTTTTTTACCCCGAAAGGGAGGTCCTCCTTATGATGCTACGGACGGCTGTCCGAAGTGCAAGGGGTAAACTCGGACGAGGATAGGATTGCGCGCGCCGGGCCCTCCCTTCGGGTGTCATATTTTGGCCGAGTTTACCGTACCTCCGGCCCTTATGTTACGCGACCGTAATCTTTTTTTACGTTCCACCGCTGTTACGCCAGAAAGAAAAGGTTCCACACGAGCTCCCGTTCTGCGGCGTGGTGGCAGGACCGATAGGAGATTGGCTCCGGGTGTAGATAGGTTCAAATCCGCAGGAGTCATGCAAATACATAGGCCCCTTCCCCTATCTTTTAGATGAATGGGGTGGTTTTATAACGTTCCGATCTACGGTCCCTCGGAGCGAGGGGTTAGGCAGGTAGTATGGGCCCTCTGACTTCCAGCTATGTGTTGTGCGGCTCCCGCGAAGCGAATGAAGGGAAGCTCTTCGAGCTTACGCTTACTCTCAGCCTCTTTGATTGGTAGGCGGGCGGGCTAAGCCCCCCACTTAAGATTCCATTCATAAGGGTCATTTTCTGTTGTCGTGACGCTTTGGTTAGGCCGACTACTAGAGGTTACTTCTAGCTTCTATAGGGGCCTTTCCACTTTGGTGTAGTTTTCGTTTGTATTGGTACTTAATGAACATATCAAACAAAGGCGAGCAGTATAAGCCCTTCTCCGGCCTGGGAAAAGCAGCGAACTCTAGAAGCACGCTAGGGCGTTGTTCACCTTTGGACACGAACACTATTCCGTTCTCAGCGTAAACCCGCCTTAGAGATTGAACGGCAATAAGATAAGTCGACGTTCAATCTAAGACAGCGCTGATAGCTTGTAGTGAACAGCCCCCTTATTTACCATTTACCAACCGAAAGCAGCCTTTGGTACTTTACTTAAGTAGTTCAGGTTTGGAACCCTTGCAACTATGATAGAAAGCCGTTTGCTTGTTGCCAAACCCTTCGCCTTTCTTTTGTTTTGAATCAAAGTAGGTCGCGACTGTTGTATTTTTGTTTAGTAGGTCGGGGGAAGCTACCGCTTATACGACAGCTCTGCTTCCCCGTCTTGCTTCTGGCAAAGCTTCTACTTTGCTTGCTTCTCTCGCGCTTGCTTGCGCGAAGGCTTATAAAGTCCTTTTCGCTAGGTCCAAAAGCTTCCGTCAAAGCGAAAGATCTGATCCAACTGAAATCCCGCATATCCGCTGCGCTCAATATGCGGCTACGGCTAGGCGATCATATCGTGCCATAAAACTCTTTTTTATGTATAGAGAGACCCCCTAGATATACAGATAGAATAGATGTTCATGGATAGACAGACATTCCATTGATTCTTAGTTTTGGGGCTCGTCGATCCAAATGAATCATTCTTGTGGTCTCTCTTCGCCCTCCGCCCCAAAACTTACCCACAGCACAGCGCCCATTCGCTTCGCGCGCGGGAAGGCAACGAAGTTCAGTTCATGAGACCGCGGCGGAGTGGAGCAGCCGCGACACGAAGTTCCTTACCTTAGCTGGATCTCGCTGGTGCCACCTAAACGGTAAGTAGGCGACGGATGTGTGACGTTTGGAGTTGTCGTTCGTGCACCTGTCCCCAATGGAAGAATGAGTGATCCGTTCCCCTGCGGATCATGGCCTTACCACTCGGTCCCCGATGGCCAGCGGGGGATTCGGTATAGCAGCTTACGTTTTTTTGCGCTGCGCGTTCCCGCTGGACTGGACACGTGTTAGCTTTAGGAAGTATGGTTCCGAAAGTGACTTCGGTTCGCCAGTTCAGGCTCAACTCCTCGCTTTACGTTAGCGGACCTACACTACAGGTCGGGCCGGGGCTCTGCGCTCTTTCTTTCTGTGTGGGACGATGCCGGGGAGAGAAGGGAATGCGTCGAGGCGGCGAACAACAACAACACAACTACATTTTGGCTTTTCCCTCCATCCATGAGATGAGCCCAGTGCATTGGACCGATGGATAAGAGAACTGAGCTGGCCTAAAGCTTGGGCGCTCTACGTACGATGTAGACTCCATCAGATACATATCGATTTCTTTCTGATGGATCAAGAAGAGTTGTCTTCTCAATAGATAGAAAGAGGAGATTTCCCCTTATTCTTGATGGATTCCCTCTATTTCATAGATACTCTTTCGATCTATCAGAACGGATCAGGCTATCTATCAATCGATTTGAAAATAGCACGTTCATCTCGCTTTTCGTTCATTTCCGCCACGCCAACCCACAATAATAAGAAGCAGCTAGAAGCGCTTCTAGCCCTTTAATTCTTATTCACGAATGAATTGGGAAAGCCAACACAAAGATTCGATTCTGACTTCGTAGAGCCGGTGCTGCTGTTGCCTGCGCGTAGGGCCCACTCCCGTCCCGGGGCGCTAAGGGGCTTTTGTTTTTGGAACAGACGGCAATGTTTTGCTGACGCCTTGAATCAAGTGTTGCGACATGCTATGTTTTCTCCCCCATTGCTAGTAGGTTGATGGGTCGCACGCCCGGCACACATGTTTTGGCCTTGTCTTGTGTGTCCATAACTAAAAATAGGTGACCTAACGGCCGCCGCCCGACTAAACATACCAATAGTCACCAGATTCATATGGGCTACTGAGGAGTAAGCAATGATCTTCTTAAGATCGATCTGTCTTGAAGTGGTCAAGGAAGTATATATTATAGCAATCGCGCTTGGAGTATAAATGAAAGGAGTGGAACAAAGTGTTGCTTCGGGAAACATGGGTATTGAAAATCTTAAAAACCCGTGGGTTCCCAATTTTGAAGGAATTCCTGCCAAGATGACGGATCCTGCCGTAGGTGCCTCTACATGAGCTTCGGGTAACCAAATATGAACAGGTACCATAGGCACTTTGACGGCGAAAGCGGCGAAAGAAGCAATCCATAGAAAGATTTGGCGCCGCTCACTAAATTCTGTGGTTAATGAGATTTGTAAATCGGCGGTCCCTGTTTGGAAAAGAATCAACAGAATAGCTAATAGCATAAAAACAGATCCAAGTAAAGTATAAAGGAAAAACTGATATGCTGCCTTGATCTTTCTTTGTCTCGAACCCCATACCCCTATAATAATGGTAGAGTAAGGGGTGGCCCCAAAGCGGTATTTACCGGTGGTGGTTGGTCGAAGCTCCAGTAGGTAGCCACTCCCTTCTCAGGGAACCGTACGTGAGACTTCCGCATCATACGGCTCCGTCCCGAGCTTCCGTCGTCGGCCCTTGTCATTAGACCACTATCTATGCATGTATATTAAGCCTGGACTCTCGAATCTTTTGCTTCTCGGGTGGTGGCGAACAATGCAGCTTGCGTTGCGGGAGATGCCCGCCGGCCCGCTTCTCGCCCGAAATAACCGCTCACTAGCTAGCCGGACTAGAGGGGGGCCCTATCTGGAGACATACTGAAAACCATGCCTTTCGAACCGAACGCAACGCCCGTCTTCCAAATCCAAAACAAAAAAGGGCTCGTTGGGAAGAAAGATGGAGTGCGGCCTGTAGAGCACATGTAACGCACAGTCGGTTGCTCACGCAGTGGATCTCTCTCTAGATATCTAGAGAGAGATGTGAAAGTAAGAGCCTTTTTTTTGATGGCCGCCCCCCCGACTTACGGCTTTACGCTACTACTACTGTGATGTGAGCGGTTCCAATTGGTTTTTGTTTCCCAATTCTCCTGGCCGGAACTTGTATGCAGCACTTATACAAAGGTGCATGCATAAAGGTTTGGAACTCTTTTCTTATCTGAATCTTCAAGAAAGACAGGACCCTACCCTATTCTCGAACCCTCTACCGAGCTTAACCCTGCCCGCATTTCTTTTTTTTCTTTGGGGGCCAAAGAAATGTCTCCACCTGCTGCCAACAGTCTTTCTTCGGAATTCTACTGAACGGGTCGATCCTCCCCTCCCGTTTGTTTTAGCAACTTATCCTAAGGTCTCCTCACCAAGAGCTCCCCGGCGACGACAGAGGAAGCAACCCGCCTGCTGTGGCGGGGCGGCTTTTTTTTTTCACAATAAGACCTGGACGATTATCCCTACCCTCGGTAGCTTACGAGTTTACGTCCATCCCTGGTTGGGTACAGTTTCCTTTCGATTTATCCCTTGTAGCCGTTACCCGAATTCGCGCAAGTGTGTCCACACCCCCCAAACTGACTTGACGAGGAATCCATTCTCGCGAACAAACACAACCCCTACACACACCTAGGAGCACCCCTTCCTGCATATCCATACAAGACCCGAGTAGGCGGGTCGAGGTCCTACGAGGTACCCACTACTCGGAGTACCCTCCCCAAAAAAGATGTGTCTGTCAGGTTCGGTTCGTCTTAGTTGGGTTGGGCGGGTTCGACCAGAAATGCTATGCTTACGCACAAGACTACCCCTCTTCCCGAAAGCTTCGCGGGGACTACTTTACGACGGACGACCGCCCGTAGGGGGTTTACTGCACAAGGCCCCTGCAGAGGAAAAGCTTTATCCCAGCGAATAGAAGATGCTCAGCTCCGCACAACATAGGGATTAGCACGCTTTCGGGAAGAACATAGAATAGTAGAGGATCCAGCATGCGGAACACGGCGATCATTAGAAATTCACGAATTAGAGATGCTGTAATATACTCTTTCCCATAACTTCTCATACCAGACCAACCCACTAAAATACAAATAGGGATCAGAAATGTGGTCAATATCACGAAGAAAAAAGAGAGACCGTCTATACCCAAATTCAAATTGATGTTTTCATAAGGAAGCCATCGAAGGCTTTCCACAAATTGAGATTTGGCCGTAGAAGGATCGAATTGTATCCGAGGAACAGGGGAATACAAAAAAGTAATAAGAGAGGCACACAGACCAATCAATCGTATCGGTCGTATTCTTGAATTTGGAATGAAAAGAGGAATAATGCTTCCTAGCACGGGACACAGAATAGGACCACTTAGATCAGAATAGCATTCACAGAAATGTTCTAACATAGAGTAGAATCGAACATGGAAGAGATTAGTTGACAACAGTAAAAAGATGGGCGCCTAATTCCAATACAATAGGGGTCTATCAGTGCAAGTCAGCTGAACACCGTGATTGATGAGTGGGTAGGTGGGTTAGGTGCGCCTCTCGTCCAGTGGGAAGTATTGAGGCGAGTCTCCTCCCCCCTTCCTTTTCCTCTCTCCTTTTGCTTGTGCTTCTACCCGGGCTTTTCATTTTTATAGATAGAGACCCGAGGAAATTTTTCTAAGATTAATTGCTCGATTTTGCATGCTCTGCTCCCAAAATGCAGAGAGACTTTCGAGGGCAGATCCGGGTTGGTCCGGAAAGTCATGGGAGAGGCGGGCTAAGTGAAATAAAAGATAAATGGAGCTATGTCGACTTACGTACGTCTCGTTGACCAAACGATCGGGTATACCACGCCACGTATCATCCCCTCTTTCTATAGAGGAGAGATAAAGAAAAAGAAAAGATATAGCGATCGTGCCGTAAGACCTTGTTCCTTTCTACTTGACGTTATTTTCCTCGGTTTTTTTTACATTACATAAGGCCTTTAGTTTAGGGCTTACTTAGCGCTTGCGCTAAGGATCTAATCAGAGTAAAACTTGGATTTTAAAAAAAAAACCTTTCCCTTATTAGCCGGAATACAAACAAGTGTACTCCTTGATCTTTAGTAAAGGCGGATTCAGCCAAAAAAAATCTTTTTTTTTTTAAAAAAGTCTCAACGTCCTCGTTGAGAGTCGCTCTGCGAGACGTCCAGTAGTCTCTGACTTGGTCTTAGAATCGTAAGTTTCAGCCCGTTCCCAGCTTGCCTCGCTCTCAGGTTGGCCCTTCTACTTGACTAAGTAGTATTCTACTCGTGCAGTGGGTGTATGGGCTAGCCCATGGTGCGGTCAGCTATGATATATATACTCTTTTTCTTTCTTAGTAAGTTAATCTACAACATCTGGTGGTGCCCTCGTGGGCTGGGCACGTTCCTCTCTGGGTCGGTCTGGTCTAATCGAAGTCAACTGACTCACATGGAATACGGGGTGAGTTTTAACCGAGCTGATCGCTTGAGTCTATAGGCTACCTCTCCTATCCGCTTCTCTACAAGGTCTACTTTCTTCTTCCTTCAGACCGGGCCAAGCCTTTAGTTGAAGTAGGTTTGGGCTAGGTCGTTGCGCTCCTCGTCTTGGCAAAAAAGTAGGCTGATGGGCAAGCCTCCTCCTGCCGCAATGGTGTGGGGCGTCAGAGGCTGTTGCCCCGTGGCCAACTCGAAGGGGCTGAAGTTCGACGCAGAGCTTTTTGGTTGTTAATTTATAGCAGCACTGAGCTACATCCAACAGCTCCGGTCCTTCTGGTTGGTTTGCACTAAAGTGCCTTAAGTAGCCCTCGCCTCGAGGAGTCCGTTTATCTCCGTCTGAGCTTTCAAAGATATACCGACCGTAGGTATCTTACTTACCATCAGATACCGACAGTCGTCTTCTAACATTACCGACCTTTAAATATCGGGTTTTCATCATCAGAAACAACCCGATTTCCGAGACCTCTTGCATTGCATTACCATAACGAAAAAGAGAGAAATGGCTCTTGTGACTCGGAATGAACCTTTCTCGGTGGAAGAAAGGAATAGCGATGGATTCCTATGAAGCATTCAGGAACAAGAAGATTCAATCGGACGACGAATTCTTACGTGGTCCAAGGAAATCAATAAAAGGTCCGCTTCCACGATTTCATCTATATCGAATCTGAATATCAGAATAGCTTATATAGTCATGATTCAATTCAGGTCCACTGACTTTTGATTGATTTCTCTTCGGATCTGATTGGAACATTGGAGAAGTAGGAATACTTTGGCGGGCGATTCATAATGGGTATCTAGAATATCTATGTCCTAGGACATAAAATATGAATAATGAAGATAAAGATAATATATAATAATTTGGAGGCTTTATACCTTATTTCTTTTCCTGGGATTGTAGTTCAATCGGTCAGAGCACCGCCCTGTCAAGGCGGAAGCTGCGGGTTCGAGCCCCGTCAGTCCCGACCTAGGATCCGATGAATCGATCAATTCATCTCTGTAGGGGGGCTTAGGATCTAATTCCCAGCAGGAGGATCCTTCTTTCGTTTCGCATTTCTCATCGGACAAATCAAGGAATCAAAATGACAATAACTAGTACCGATTGATGGAGGAGAGACATATGTAGGTTGGTACAATCGGGGGTATCACCATATTAAGCATATTAAGTAAGGATTCAAAGAGATACCGTACAGGTCTGGCTTTTTTCGATTGTTCCTGGCCCATCGAATAGAGTAGCAATCTCTTTCCCGGGAGCACATAACATTTTCTTTTTTTTTTTTACGATACGCAATTAACTTAAAATAGTTACCCCCACAGAGTACTTTTCAGATTCAACCTACCCTTTCTAGCTCCTATTTTTTTTTCTTCCAATCAAAAAGAACCCATCAAATATTGAATGACTGAGCACTCAAATCCTATCGCGAGTCTTGATACATAGTATCTTAAGTCCTTTCCACAACTCCTAATTGGATTCTCCATCGGCCCATCCAATCTAATTCACGACTCAGTCAGTAGACACTACACTAGTAGGGTAGTAAGTTATGTAATTAGGAATTTGAAAACCAAAAAGCCCTTCTTGGATCCTAGGAGCAAGGATTTACAGTCCTTTAGAACAACCTTTTGATCCCAAGATTTCCGGCCCCTTACTTTCGTATTTTTTAATCTCACAATTGAATCTTACTACCCAAGTCGATCCTATTGGCAACGGGCAAACGACGCTTACGCGGGATCTCGGTGCCCTTCTCTTGCTCTTGAAAGAATAGAAGTTGAGTTCGAGTTGTTATCATGCCGGATCAGAAAAGTCAAAAGCCATACTAAGAGCCAGCGGACCTGCTCACGGGAGTCAGGCCTGTTCTGTAGTGGGCAGACGTAGCAGGGCCATCAGAATATAGGAAAAAGAGCCGCTGGAGAAAACCAATTACGCCGGGTTCTCAATTCCATGGAGTATGTAGTGAGTTTGAATTGACCCGGTTAGCTAGAAGGTTCCTTTCGCTACCGTCCTAAGGTTAAACCAACCGTTGGTTTGCTTGAACAAGATTTCACTGAAGTGAACCCGACGCGAAGTTGGTGAAACCTGAGCGTAGCTAATGAAAGGGACTTAGATTAGAACCGACTATAAGCCCTGAGAGCCAGCAAGCAAACCCCCCCTGACTCTCTCTAAAAAGCCTGCGTAGTAAACTCCTTGTTTGTTTTCTTTCCGATAGCTGCCTAGTTAGTTTTTCCAGTTTTCAAGTCAAGCGAGAAAGCAAGTGGAATAAGACTTTCCTTTTTTCGGCCATTTCTCAGCAATAGCTACCTGAATGGAAGCAAGCAACCTTCGGGGAGAAGAAGAAGAGTGGTCGAAGACTACGAGTCGAAGCTAAGACCAATCTAAGCAAATTTCCCTCAGCTGGAAACTCACTATCTAGATAGCTTCTTAGCGCTTAGCTACTTTATTTATTTATCCTTCTGCGCCGCTAGCGCTACTACTCCTAGTGATAGGGATAACCTACTCTTTTTCGCGAGAAGGCCCATCTCGGACCGGTGACGTATTCTAATGATCTGGATCTCTGGCTTATCTCTTACTTTACGGATTCGATTTCGGCTAGTGGGATTTCAGTGACGATAATCAGGGAAAAGGCTTGATTGGCTCTGATCGATACCATCTAAAAGTGCTTGCTTCATCCATTCGTGACATTACTGGTTATTCTTACTAAGTTTCGCCTCTAGTGACTCTTGGAATCATGCGCATGGCTCCATGTCGGCCTGAATTTGGCGTCGGTGTAACGACCGGTGCAAGTAACAAATACTACCTACGAGTCTCATTCTCTCGCATTCGTCCTTACCTGTCTTCTATTCTATTGATCCAGTTTAGGCAGCTTTCAGTCTCTATAAACTTTATGGAATATTTCACAAGATACGAAGTCATCAATCAATGGCATGAAGGAGTTCAATCAGGAACAGAAAGACTTTCAAAGCAAAGGCATGAAGGCAGGATAAATACCTTTACTAATGTGCAATCAGCTAGGTAATACAGTGAGTGAAATTTCCTGTGCTAGCCATAAGTAGCAATGCGGAAGAGAAAGACTAATTGAATTCTATTGCTAGAGGAGATAGAGAATTCAATTAGTTAACTTTCCCCACAGAAAGTAAGAAAGGAAAGAAGTCTTGGTAAGAGTTATGTTATACTATTCAATGGTACGAAGTCACCCGACTCATATCGAGAAAGTAAAATACGATGACAGACAAAACAAGGGAAGCTGAGAAGGGATGCCCTCCGCCGATGGTAGACAAAGTGAAAAGCAGAATTGCAGTTCACAGAAGATAAGTTCAAAGAATTTATTTACCGAAAGAAGGGAATTGCTTTCCTCTTTCCCGGCCTTGCTTTCACTAGTTAAACTACCGCAGGTTCTGGATCGATTGGATCAACTACAACTGGGATGAGATGAACAGAAGGGTGTAACACAATCCGCTTCGTAACTGGAAGGCCGGACCGAAACATTCACTGGTTCAACAAGCTCCATAGCCCCCATGTTCGTTTTACTCACCGTCAGCCTTACTACTCACTACTTATTCGATTACCAGCTTTCTCTTACGCCCGTCCCCGCCCCCGACCATAAGAGGTGGATTTTTGCCCATACCCGCTATTACTCCTGGTTGAGCTCCTACTCTTATAAAAGTATCCGGTGCGTAAAATCATCTATAAAGCAAATGGTGGAAGTGTTGACCGATTCAAACCGATGAAATTGGTCGATTTAGCACTCGGCTAACTCCCATCTTATTTAGTCTTCTCCTATTTCTAAGTAAACCCCGCCCCTATATGCCCTGGGTAGACATGTGAAGGTAGACTTTGACCGGTCTTGGTCTGTGTTTGGGCGTGCTAGCAAGGCTAAGGCTGGAAAAAGAGTACATCAAGATCAGTCAAGTCATCACTTATTCGATTGTTGATTCCATTCCCTATATGCCCTATCTATTGTTCATGCCTTCTTTACATGTTGGGTGGATCAGATCCCCTTTCAACTCTCATTATGGGAAGGAGGTCTTCCTTCAAGTTCTAGCTCTTTCGAATAGATAGCCCCAGGATCAGGCTAGTATGGCTTGGCATCGTCTGGGTTTCAGGCCCAGATGGTGTGGGGGTTAACCTCCCCAGCACAGGATTGTCTGATTCTGTGTCCTTAAGGCAAGACACTGGTAGAAGCGGCTTATCCAGTTTTAGGGTGGGATGGGTTATTGCTATCCCAAGCATCCTTGCTGGACAGCCACGGACATTTTGTTTCTAACCTTACTCCTGTGAAGGATTCTTTGGTTACGAAGGTGCCCCCCCATGGACGGTGAAACATCCGCCCATTGAGGTGAGTTCTGGTGTCTTATCTTTAAGTATTTGGAAGCCAATTTGCTTGAAATTGAGCTCCGATTGCGCCCTGAAGGGAGTCTCTCTCATGGAACGACTTACGTCCTTCTGTGAAGGGATCCCTTTATGGTCTCCATGTATCAGGTATTTGATAGCAGCAACGAAATGTTGTCTGATTTATCAAAGCAGAACTGCCGCGGATTCGTTGAGGATCTTTGGTCAGAGCCTGATATCATAGCTAGCCTTCCTCCGTCGACTAGCGTATTCCACTAGTTCAGGGGGAGGGAAGAGGAGAATTCTTGAAAGAGAGTCAAATGACCTATCCTTGAAAGCATGAAATTAAGTCAGTCCTTTCGGGTGGCAGCCCAGTCCTTTCATTCCTTCCTTCCTGAGAATAGATCCCCAATAGCTCGCAGATGAGGAATTCTTCCGCTACGACCCTTAGGCGAGCTAATCAGTCTTGCTTTGCCATAAAATCCCTCCTCCTTCTTTTCCCTTTAGTAAATAGAAAAGAAGCATTCAATTCCATGTCTTAAGCATGATTAGGGTTAAGGTAAGGGAAGGATTGCAGCTAGATAGTAGGCGGAGGGGGAAAGCTAGCTGAAGATGCATAGAATGCCATGGTTGGCTCTTGGGGAAGGAGCTTCGGTAAAGGAAGAACGCGGGTTACCCTCTTCCAGTTCTCTCCCTGCTAGCTAGCCAAGAGAAAAGTAAAAACCCTCGCTTCACCACTTCCAAGACTGAAAATCCAATTATAGAAGAATCGACTGCTGGAGAAAGGTTTTAAGGAAGTTAATCAATAGGAGAAGGTATCTTCTGGCTTAGGGAAGGCCCCAGCTCTATGATTGATCTAGGATTACCCGAGACGAACTGTCGATTCTCCGATAAATGTCAATGAGTTAAACATGTTTCCGAGACTTCAACATACATGTTTGGCAGCGGCAAGGAGTGTTTTTGACTTCCTAACACGGATACCAAGGCAGCTGAGCAGTGCAATGAGGAAGAGGTTTGACTTTTTTCTCGAAGCAAGCTGTGTTACAATCCCTCCTTCGCTCCGGCTCGTCTAAGGTCGAACTTCTTCCTTTTGCTTGGTAGCCTTATTCGGAGGCTCATGAAGAAAGCATAGTGACGCATTCGAACTACTTTTATGACGATATTAATTAGAAGAAGTAGGAATGCCGGAATCTTGTTAATTGAATTTCACGGTCAAATTGATAGCAAAAAGCAAGAAATACCGGTTTAGTAGTCTCGTAGCAAGGAAGCTAATAAGACCTTCGACGTGGTGCTTGTTATTTATTTGACGGTTGTTGCACGCTATTTCCGAATGCAATTGAATTAGCTGCTTTCTCAATCTTTCGACGACTTGAAAGCAAACTAGTCCTGGTTATACCCGGAGCAATGCAAGAGGTCCACGCGGGCGGGGCACACCAAAAGTGACAAAATCCCTACAAGAAGGCGGCCTATTTTAGGGATTAGGAGGATTCGATTACAGTGGCTAGTGCTTGCCTTGAAAGACTTGGATTTTATAATCATCATTGTATACACCGGGGGGTATATGGGTTATCAGGAATGGAGTCAATAGCTTGCCTGAACTAGAATAGCCTTATTTAGAAGGGGAGAAAGAGTCAGGGATGGTCGTGGACAAGATTCTAACCCGGGAATCAAATCAATGTTAGGGAGTCAAAGCTATTGGAACAGTGTAGTTCAACCCCTTGGAGACTGGCAAGTAAGCTAAGCTATCCGTGCTGTTGTCGTAGGGCGTAGTGAGCTCGATCTACTGAATCACAGGCTGAGCCGCGAGTTGTTGGTGGAGCTTCGAGTGATCGATGGGCATCTCTCAGCCGAGTGGAGTCAGTTATTTTAAGTGAACTAGGCTTTCCGCAGTTCCGCACGACGATCGGAAAACACTATCACACCTGGCTTGCTATTCCGAGGAGCCACTTTTTTGTCTCGCAGCGGCAGCATCTGTTGTCTTTAGAACGAAGTGCCTTGGTTGGTCGTATCCATCTCTAGAAGTGGGGGATTTTTCACTTTCTATCTAGACCAGTTTTTGCAACTAATTGAATGGATCACCCAGGGGAACCTCCCAACAACTCACTATCCCTCGGTTTCTACCTCTTCCTTTTTTACATCCTTTCTAACAGTCTTGGCGAAAGGAAAGGTCGGATAATGGGCTACATGTTGGAATGCCTCTAAGGAATCAAAACCAGACCTCGGTGAAAAAGGTCCCTATTTTCTATTTCAAAGAACTACTTATGATCTGAGACTCTCTATCTATTGTCTGACTTTCGGCATCTTTATTTACGAGGAATTGCTAAGTAGGCGTACTGGTTGTCTCTTCTTGAAATGCTTTCTTTCCCTTGGCTTCGGTGCCAGCTAGGACTGGTAGCATGGTCTTCTCTTAGGCTTTCTCTTGGTGGAGGAATGGGAGCTGCACGTTAGCACTTGACTTTATGACTCGGCATAAGAGGTCCTGTCTCTTTTCTGTTTTAGCGGGAATAAGCAGTCTTTGTGCTTTGGGCGTGGCACTAGTCTGACTGTGCTTTCCTAGCCAAAGGCAATTCTTTATCTGATCTTGCCAGGAAGAAGGGCATCCAACAGACAGAGTGATGCTTCTGTCATCTCTTTATTAGGATAGTCTATTTATTTTTAGGAAGATGTATAAATATACTGTTGGGCCGTATAAAACTCTAAAATGGGTTCTTTTCTTGCAATTGAATCAAAAGGAACTGTTCTTACCTCAAAGGGAGTGCAGCCAGCCTATCCATCACAACATAATATAGGAAACCCTCTCCCTTGTCAACTCCGAACGAATGCTTAGTTAGCCGTGAATGAGAACTCTTGTTGGCAGGTAGCTCCATGTAAGGTTAGCTCGAAAGCGAGTTCTTACTCTTTGACCTGAGGGGAAGAAAGCTGTGATTACCTGGGGTCAGGTTGACCTTCTTTCTGCGGTACGGCTATGAGTCTTATTAGAGTCAATAGCTGGGAATCTCTTCTTCCGCCTATTAGCGGTGTGACTGTGACTTTATTCTTGAAAAGACTGCTTGACTTTGAAAGAGCTGTGGGCATAGCTAAACTTTATCAAATGCGGGATCGGGATTTCCTCTTGATGCGGTAGAAGAGATCTAGTCTAGGTCAGTGCTTTCTTTTGCTAGAGAATATATATGTTGTTGTCGACATAACCGATGCAGTTAGCTCAAAAGGGAGTTCAGTCACTTCCGGATCCGGATTCCATGATTGTTGAGTGAGTCAAGCTAGTCTGTTTCTAAACACGGGGTGTATTTACAATTATATGAATAAAAAAGATCTTATTCTACTAATAGTTTTCTTACTATGGATTGTTTGATTAATGATTAAATAGATCTTAATTTTGATTACTACCAGTCTAAGGGATATATATATGTTGTCGTCTTATTTCAAAAAGGATCAAATCCCGTATGAAGATACTCTAAATATAAAATGACTCTTCGATGCGGTGATTACCACTTAACCCCACTATTTGAAGATTACAATTCGTCTACCGGCAAATATTAGAAAAAAGTCTTATAATAAAATCTTTATATTTGATGAATTTATGCTTGGAGCTTTATTTTAAACATAAACAATTTCACAATGATAGTAAATTGTGCTATAGTAGGAATGATGGATTTAGGGTATAATGCTAGTAGCCTGTTAAGAGAATACACAGGTGTTATTTCTGAGTGGAGAGACGTTGATTCTATCATTAGCATCGATTGCGAAGAATCTGTAATTGGAATGAAATTCTCATTCCTTTATATGACAATAGTAACTATTGAAAGGAATGAATAAAAATATTAACATCATTTTAGTATACCTAAAATTCATTCTTTTATGAGTAGGGAGCGTTTCACTGTCACTGGGGTAGTATTGAAATACATAAGAATGGTCGGTGTGAAGTTCTTGACTGTTATAATCAGTCTTTTGGGTTACTAAGAGTTATGATTCAGATGAGTATGAGTAGTCTAGTGCTATTTGTATACAGGGTGAAACCATAGGAGTCCAGTATGGAAACCTTCCTATAACTCTCAACGTTTTAATAGCAGCCTTTTTCGGCTCCTTCACACTCCTTATTGAAATAAAGGGGTGCTTCTCCTTCTAAACTCGGCTGGGTTTCCACCTGAGAGATTTGCTGCTATTCTTTAGTCCTATCCACTTTTGCTAAAAAAGGTCTACGCTTGGTTGTAAGGAAGGAATGATAGCAATAGTGCTTTACGAGAAAACTTGAACCTTTCCTTTATTCTCTTGAACCTTTACCTATCCCTTGCTCGTTCTCGTTTGACACCTTTACTGGCTAACTAAGAGACTAGTCCTCTTCCTGGCTTGAAAAGTAAGTAGGTGGGGTAAACATTATCAAGTGAAAAAAAAGAGAAAGTGCTTGCTTAATCAGCAAAGTAAATAGGAGAACTTTAGTCCAGGTGATAGTACAACACTCCATATATCTATCCCATTTTAAATAGGGCTTCCTGCCCTTGCCTAAGGGACGAGGAAGAAAGAAATGAAGCAAGTCATATTATGCTTTAGTTCCAAAAGAAAGCCTGCCAGCGGACTAACCAGTGCTCAAGTAAAGAAGGACTTCATTTCTCTACAGAACTGAAGAAGGTATCTAAGAACCCTTTTCTTTTCCCAGAGTCCCGTCCATGAGCAGCGGATAGGAGAGGTCTTTCTATCTACGACTCACTCTTGGTCTCGAAAACAATTCTTTGACTTGGTTCACTCCGTTCGTAGACTCTATCGATCCTGGAATGGGCAGACGTACAAGCACCGGTCTGTATTCGCGTGGCTCGGTAAGCGAGAACTTCCGGAATGCAAGGCATATATAGCTTTCACTCAACTATATGATACTAGTTGGTATCAGCACAGAAAGGCTATAGCAAAAACTCTTATTCGTCATCAACAGGATAGGACCAGAGCTTCTATTTACTCAAGAGCTCTTTTTGTAACAGAAATTGCACCGCTTGCTTATTCAAGACCGCCACTTCTATAAAAACCAACTGCAGATACCGTACCTTCATGTACAGCTTTCTTCTTGAACAACTCTTTCCTCCTAACGCAGGTCAGACGCTTTCTTATCCCGAACTATATGGCGTAGTGTATTCCACTTAGACTCAATTGAAACTGAGCTTTTGTGGGCTGGGCCTTTCCCCTACAGGCTTTCTTTCTAATGAAAGGGCCTAAGACTCAGGGGTGTGCGTGGGTCACATCAGTTTGGTCTTAGCTTATCGTTAGGGTACTAAAAGGCTTTCAAGCCAATGGGAATAGCCCGCACTTGAAATGAAAAGGCTTCTATAACAAGGGCATTACAGGATTGAGAGCAAGTGGTACGATAAGACCTGCAAGAAGGCCCCGAGCTACATATCTATCGCGGCTAAACATCACTGGAGTCACTCGACTTATAAGATGGGATTGAGCTCTACGAAATGGAACCCCATCAAGGTGAACCCCTCCAACTCCAGATGCTTCACAGGGCAATTCAAACAAAGTACAAATAGGCTGCAAAAGAGGAAGAGTCTACGTTAAGCTGATTCTCGTCTTTCTCTAGCTAACTCCTAATCTCCTATCTTAACAAAAGTCTTTATGCGTCAAAGAAAGGAGAGCCTGCAAGCTCCCACAGGCGATGAATTCCGACTTCTTCGCTTTGTAGCCATACCGCATAGAGTGAACAATTCAAAGGAATTGTATTGTATGGGAGTAGCTAAAAAGAAAAGCAAGCATTACAGCGAAACGATCCCTCTGACTTTATACAGAGAGAAGAAAAGTAGCAATCCAAGGGTATGATAGATAGCTATGAAAAGCAATCCACCCGAAAAACTACCAGCTTCTTCAATGGGGATACCTTTCTTTTTCTATATCCTCTTTCCTGGGATACTATCTCCTCTTCTTCTTTTGATTCTTTCTGTTTACCTGAGCTAATTCATTACTAGCTTTCGAGCGCTTGATCTGGCCTATTTGCTGTTAGAAGGGAATCCTTAGCACAGTAGCAGGTAAAGAGAGGATTGCTCGGCAGGGAACTTTCCGAGAGCAGGGCTTACAAAGGGAACTCAAATTGGAATGCTTTCAAAGTAACTTGGCCTATTGATCTTGACCAGCCTCGACAGGTTCCACAGCAAATGTAATTAGCCTTCAAACTATTACCTCAGCCTCCACTCTAAAGTAACTATCCAACCTAAGTCTATTTAGAAGGGTGTCCGCTTTCGCAGTTCTAGAATCATTCTAATCTGTAAACAATGCTCCTTTTACTAAAGCCTTAACATGACGCCTGCAATCATCAACAAAGTGCTTTGCACTGACCCGTCCTCGAACCGGGGAGCTGGGCTGAAGGTTTTGCTCTAACCGAAGCAAAAGCAAACCCATCTTTTACTAAAAGAAGGTCTTGGTTCTTTCTTATACCCGGAAGTAGGATGCTATGTTGAAAACATGAGCAAGGAGCCCTTAGATGTACATAGAGGATCTCTAATGGCGCTGGATGCTTACTAGTAAACCAATGGATACTTGTTGAAGCAGCTTATTCTCAAATGGAGGCATTCTTGTGTGAGGAACGAACCCTATTGCACGAAGAACTGGTTCTGAAGGAATGCTAGCTATATGCTTAAGAAAGGGGTCTTCTTTCAAAGAATCTCCGTCCCTAGTCCATACCCACGTCTGGGGAACTTCTGAACTTCATGTTCACATCTTTGTCTCCCTCTTTCAAGTGAGTTCAGTTAGCCCTTAGGGTCATAAGAGAGCTCATCTTTACTTCCTTTCCTATATAAGCAACTGATTCTCTATAGCCTTCGTTTCCCCGAGGGGAAAGAATAAATTCTTAAAAAATAGAAAGATATGAGCTGATCCCCTTGAAAAGGCTGAAGTTCGTATAATGATCAGTAACATGAGTAGGCAATACCATGACTCTTTCTATTTCCAAGCGATGACCACTTATGACTCTTTGATTGAACCACCCGTATTGATACAATGGGACTCATGGATCACAGGTAAAAAGGTAAGTATGTCGATTGATTGAAGAAGGCGAATTCCTTTACGCAAAGATATCTGTGCTTCAATCGTTAGCTGGACTGCAAACTCTTTCATGCTTCCATAAACTCTTCTTTCATCAGCACCTTTGAGTATCTCAAAAGAGAAATTGAATGTTCATCGTTACCGATCCTATCCTCTTCACCCTTCACTATTTCTATTCTCCCATCGTAGACTATTAGAGCATCCAAAGCAATCCAAGGCTCTCTCTCTTCCTTCCATACAGATAGCTATCGATGGGGCATCTTCCTTTCATTTTAATACGCTGTTTGCAAGAATACCTGGGATATTCCTAATTCAGTCTATGCTTTCAGTAAAGTAAGGACTATTCCCAACCTAATGAATCGAATTAAAGGGATTCGGCTCTCATAGCAGTTACTTGAAGTTAAGTTACCTTTTTGTATTTAGAAAGAATGTCATCAATACAAACCAAGAAAAGCCTAAATGATGATGAAGGAATTCACCACGCTATTCCGATTTGCTCAATGTAAACCCTTGTTTCCATCAACAACTGTAGCTGAGGTGTGCCTACTGACATGAAACTCATTTCAATTTCAAACCTTATTAACGGCAGTCTTATCTTCGTTTTTTAGCATTCAAAACGTTTTAGATGTGCTATAACAGCAACTTCATCTAGATTTATTCCAGCTACTGCATGATTATCCTCTTTATTAATACTACTTTGTATAGGATTGGCATGAACTTGACTTGACACTTGTAATACCTCCTAACAAACTGAGCACAGTCTTCATCCATGGCCATTCATCTAGGCCCCCACTATGGATTTCCGTCATAAGCCTTTTTATCTCCACACTTCAGGTAGATTCCGCTGTGGTGCCTCTTATCAAATCAAACTTCCTTCCCTCGGGCAGCTATCTTTCTGAGTGCTACCCTATCTATGGGTGTAGTATTCGTCAGGTATTGCCTGATTGCTCTTATGTTTGAGTACCACGGAAAACCTTCTTATGCCGTTAGATCCATAAAAGAGAGAAAGTTGGTCTTTCTCTCTTTTGCACTATCAAGGCAAGGGTTGCAAATCAGCGTCCGACGGCATATCCACCATAGAGGCTAGAGTAGCTAAAGCATCTTAAAAACAGTTTTGATCTCGTTGTAGGTAGTGGAACTCAACATCTTCGAATCGGGATACCACGGATTCTAGATACTTATGGTACGGCTGTAACTTCGAATCAAGAGTCCTATACTTCCCTTTGATTTGACTAATGATCAGGGCAAAATCTCTTCTTTTTAAGTGGCCTTAGAAAAACAGTTAAAACTAAAAATTTGAATTCGAAGTCAGTCTTTTGAGTGAGTTCCTCGACCCGAGTCCGTCACGAGCGGATGCGGAGTCGTAAAACTGAATAAACCCCGTTGATGCTAATTCGTCAATGATGGACTGCAGAAGGGTGGGAATGTAGTCAACTCAACTAGAAAAGTTATGGATTGAAGGCCGATTCCGCATATAGATAAACCGACCTTCTCTATTCCAAATTCGAATCATGGTTTGGGTAGGACCTAGTAGGCCATCTCGTTGCCCACTCTCAAGGTATAGGTGGGGCCTGGTCCCTTCCTCCTGGAAAACCCCTTAGTATGGTTACTTCCGTTAGTAGAGCACAAGCTCCGAAGTCTGATCCTGAATCCAGAGGCGATCTTCCCTTGAAATGTGAGCTCTTTACTGTCATGGTAGCCCATCAACTCGCCCTGCCGATGATCAAATTATGCGTAAGGCAGTATTGAAGCTGTTAATGGCGCATCCCTCTTCCGGTTTTTGGTTTGGTTGGTATAGTCCCTTCGGTGAGAAAAAGAGGCCGCTTATGTATGCTTCTTCCTGTCCAGCAAGATGTCTTCTGTCGAGAAGGTTATATCTGCACTCTGGACTTTTCTTCATTGGTGCTTCCATGTACTCATCTTCGATGCTTTGAACTTCCACCCTGTTGACATGTAGGGCATACTTTCTTTTATTTGCTTCCTACTACTAAGCTTTATTCCTATCTACGGTAGCTGACGCAGCAAGACCCGAGGAATCAGATACGGATCTTTTTAAGTATCTTTCGCTGGGGCAAAGAGGGAGGACTTTCGGAAGAAGGCGTCGTCCGCTGATGATCTTGAGGTTGGGAGGCGGGTCAGGGGGAGAACTAATGCTTGTGGATAGCCCGCTAAAACTCCTGACTTAGGCTTTCCCCCCGGAAGAGCTGATGCTACTTACTAAGATACTTCCGTTAGTGAGGAGAGAACTATAGGCTTTAGCCCAAAGACAGAGTCAGGGATTTCTTAACAATCGAGTCCTGAAATAAGACAAGACAGGGGGTGGAGTGAGCCTAGAGTAGAATAAGACTCCCTCTTAAACTCTCAACTCATACCAGGGCAGGCAGGG
>NW_028196712.1:15000-55000 GCF_037176805.1 Vigna unguiculata | reverse complement strand
CAACTTTATTTTCTATTTTATTGAGAAAGCCACTAATAGACGTTCAAATAGACGTTCAAAATGTAAGGAACCTTTATTTTCTTCCACAATTTTGGATTAACTAATTAAGGAATGTAAAATATGAAAATAAACGCCTCGGTTCGTAAAATTTGTGAAAAATGTCGATTGATTCGAAGACGAGGACGAATTATAGTAATTTGTTTCAATCCAAAACATAAACAAAGACAAGGATAATATTTGAACAAACAGAAGCTTTCTAAAAAAATAGACTAGATAAAAAAAGAGAGAAAATTATAAAATTATCTAGAATATATATTATTCTATGAAAATGAAAAATCCATTTTTTAAATATTATTGATATTTCAACTTTTAACTTTGATTTCAAAAATTGTATTTGATATTAATCAAAAGCAAATAAAAAGAATATAGAAAAAATCGAATATCAAATTCGAAAAGAATTGGAAAAGGATCCGTTTTTGACATGAAATGGATATCTCCATACCCTAGATCTATCTTATTTTTTTTTTTTTAATGAAATATTGTATTGAAATAATCGAATATGGCAAAATCTATACCTAAAAAAGGTTCACGTAAAAATGTACGTATTGGTTCGCGTAATTATACTCGTAAAATACCAAAGGGAATTATTCATGTTCAAGCTAGTTTCAACAATACTATTGTGACTATTACAGATGTACGAGGTCGGGTGATTTCTTGGTCCTCCGCGGGTACTTGTGGATTCAAGGGTACACGAAGGGGAACACCTTTTGCCGCTCAAACTGCAGCAGGAAATGCTATTCGAACAGTATCGGATCAAGGCATGCAACGAGCAGAAATCATGATAAAAGGGCCTGGCCTCGGAAGAGATGCAGCATTAAGAGCTATTCGTAGAAGTGGTATACTATTAAATTTTATACGAGATGTAACTCCTATGCCACATAATGGATGTAGGTCTCCTAAAAAAAGACGTGTATAAAACTAAAAATAAACATTAAAAATAGTTCAAGAGAAAAAAACAAGTCAAGAGTTTTATCAAAATAATTACTATGGTTCAAGAGAAATTAAGAGTCTCTACTCGGACACTACAATGGAAATGTGTTGAATCACGAATAGACAGTAAGCGTCTTTATTATGGACGCTTTATTCTGTCCCCACTTATGAAAGGTCAAGCCGATACAATAGGCATTGCAATCCGAAGAATTTTACTCGGAGAAATAGAGGGAACATGTATCACACGTGTAAAATCAGAGAAAATACCACATGAATATTCTACCATAATAGGTATTGAAGAATCAGTACATGAAATTTTCATGAATTTGAAAAAAATTGTATTGAAAAGTAATATGTATGGAACACAGGACGCATGGATTTCTTTCAAAGGTCCTGGATATATAACCGCTCAAGACATCATTTTACCACCCTCGGTGGAAATCGTTGATAATAGACAACATATAGCCAACGTAACAGAACCTGTTAATTTGTGTATTGAATTAAAAATTGAGAGAAATCGTGGGTATCGTATAAAAACATTAAAAAACTTTCAAGACGGAAGTTATGATATAGATGCTAGATTCATGCCTGTTCGAAATGTAAATTATAGTATTCATTCTTATGTCAATGGGAATGAAAAACAAGAAATACTTTTTCTGGAGATATGGACAAACGGAAGTTTAACTCCTAAGGAAGCCCTTTATGAAGCCTCCCAAAATTTGATTGATTTATTTCTTCCCTTTTTACACGCAGAAGAAGATAACTTTCATTTAGAAAAAAATCAAGACAAAGTGACTTTGCCCCTTTTTACTTTTCATGATATATTGGTTAAAGATAAACTAAGGAAAAATAAAAAAGAAATAGCATTGAAATCTATTTTTATTGACCAATTAGAATTACCTCCCAGGATCTATAATTGTCTCAAAAGATCCAATATTCATACATTATTAGAACTTTTGAATAACAGTCAAGAAGACCTTCTGAAATTTGAACATTTTCGCGTAGAAGATGGAAAATCTATATTGGACATTTTAAAAATACAAAAGTATTTTGCATAAAATTGAAATCTATTGACATAGGATTTTTTCAAATTGATTTTTTTTCTAAACTCAAAATGAAAGGTCAAAATATGTAATTTAAATATTTAGAACAAATCCTAATGGTCAGAATATATCTAAAAAGGAATAGATGTATCTAGGGATTAGTAGGTTCAGAAAGAATTCTCCCTAGATATACAATACAGATGTCATGATATTTTATTTCAAAATGAATTCAAAATGAAACCAATCTTATAATTTTAAAAAAGACCTAACGTTAGGGATTTCTCAATAGGTAATGTTGCTCCAATACCTAACCAAAGGGCAACTACAGTACCAATCAAAAAGATGGTAGTTGCTACTGGGCGGCGAAATGGATTTTGGAATTTATTAACATTCTCCAAAAAGGGTACTGTTAATAATCCCGTAGGTACCGAAACCATTAAAAGAACGCCCAATAACTTATTGGGCACTGTACGAAGTATTTGAAATACGGGAAAAAAATACCATTCAGGTAGTATTTCCAAAGGAGTTGCAAAAGGATCCGCAGGTTCCCCAATCATGGATGGTTCTAGAACCGCTAAGCCTACGTTACAGGCAATAGTACCTAGAATTACTACTGGAAAAATATATAAAAGATCGTTAGGCCATGCGGGTTCTCCATAATAATTATGACCCATTCCCTTAGCCAATTTAGCTCTTAATACAGGATCATTCAAGTCAGGTTTTTTTGTTATTGGGATAGGTGAATTCTTATAGATCCATCCTCCAAAAGAACCGGATATGATAATTTTTCATCATCCGGCTCGAGCACTAATCAAATTTTTCTTCAACTGTATCTATAGAATAAACTAGAAAAAAATGTATGTGTTATCCACACATATATGAAGATTCTAAATAATAAAAGAAACTTGATTCTATTCTCTTTTTCCAAAGTTACCATTTTTTATTGAAAAAAAAATTAAGTTCTTTTTAAGTAAATTTTAGTAAACGCTCAATACCCGAGTAGACTTTTCAAGTTGATAATGCTTTCTGGGTGATCTCAAACTTTGCAATTGTTATCCTATCAAAAAAAAATCTTGATACTTTTTATGTACAAAGAATTTACTTGTTACTAATATAACCTAACTTGCGTTGTTCTTTAGATCTACTTTGTTCACTCCAATAGTATCAGAAATCAAATCAATGCATAGGAAATGAATGCGTTGTCATACTATATAGAATTCAGACTATATCACATCACTTCTTTTACTGGATCTTATGGAGCCTGTTGATGCAGAATAAAATCGAGTCTGATCATAGAAAAGATTCTCTTCAAGTAAAACCAGCCTACCCTCTCTGTAAGAGCCTTGCTTGGTGGTTGGAAAAAAGACACATTTAATTGTAAATTATAATGTGGCAGATAAGATAAAGTCATATATCTGCGCGGCCAAATAAATAGTTCAAGTCACACACTCCCATAATCCATTTTTTTTGGAGAATTCCCTTCAACTATTTTTGTATGTAAAAAAATTCAATTTTTGTTAAGTTGAAGAAAAATATCTAAATACATGTTTTATTTTGTTTTATAATCCATAATTGTAGCAATGAAAAAAAATCCTCCCCAAAATACAAAATGATAATGAAGTGATTACAAATATCTATGACCCATATTCACTATAAAGGACCAGAAATGCCTTGCTTACGTATCATTGAAAAGTGCATTAACATAAATACAGCAGTAAGAAGAGGTAATACAAAAGTATGCAAACTATAAAAACGAGTTAAGGTAGATTGGCCCACACTGGAACTTCCGCGTAATAATTCTACCAAAGACGATCCTATTACAGGAATAGCTTCGGGTACGCCTGTTACTATTTTTACTGCCCAATAACCAATTTGATCCCAAGGTAAGGAATAACCAGTTACACCAAAAGATGCAGTTAATACAGCCAAAACTACACCCGTAACCCAAGTTAATTCGCGAGGTTTTTTAAAACCACCTGTAAGATACACACGAAATACGTGTAGAATCATCATTAAGACCATCATACTTGCCGACCATCGATGAACTGATCGGATTAACCAACCAAAATTAGCTTCAGTCATTATATATTGAACAGAAGCAAAAGCTTCAGTAACGGTTGGGCGATAATAAAAAGTCATAGCAAATCCTGTTGCTACTTGGACTAAAAAACAAGTAAGTGTAATTCCCCCTAAACAATAAAATATGTTCACATGAGGCGGAACATATTTACTGGTTATATCATCGGCAATCGCCTGAATTTCAAGACGTTCTTCGAACCAATCATAAACTTTATTGAGATAGGTAACCCAAAGGAACCCCCCCAGAGAACCGTATATGCGAATTTCATCTCGTACGGCTCAAACAAAAATACCCAAATATTGATTGTAACAAAAACAGATATCCGTAATAGAAAGTTTGAAACTGCTTTATTTAATCCTATGATTCTAATTTTCTCTTACGATAAAAAAGAAATAAAAATCCGAAAGCTATTCTTTTTTGTTATAATGCCAAAATATCAAGTCGGCGCACCCGTCTTTATCGTGATCTTTTAAGGCCTCTTGAATATTCTTTACTTCTTTTTATTTGTATAATGTGAATTTACTGCTGTCTTCTTTATTCTTGAATTTTTATTATTGATAAGGATTCTCTTGTTAGGACCATATGAATGAATAAAAAAAACCTCAGATTCATACTAGAACCACGATGATTCAAAACACTTTTTAATCGAAGTCCAAAAATTCCCTGAGTAAGAATTGCTGGATCATCACTTCTTCAATGAATAGATAAAATATAATGAAAAAATTCAAGGAAAGGTTTGTCCTTTGCTCAAAATAAAGACAAACTGGAGAAGCTTGAAAGAATCAAAATTTTTCAATATATTTTTAGAACTCTTTGAAAAGGTTTTTAAATCCAGTTGCGAGGTCTAAATATTTAGTATGAATCATAGTATTAAGATTTTTAGAATCTATTTTCTATATTCCGTGCTCCAGATACTAGATTAAATATCTGACGGAATAAAACCATCTATATCAAGATGACAGACCCATTTTATGTTCTGTACTTTCAATAGGACCAATTAAAACAAGTCACACACTCATATTCCGGAAATACAGAAACAAAGAAATTCTACGATCAAACTACCACATCAACATGGAATAGACTAAGAAACAATAAGAAACCTAAAGGCTTCACTTTCTATAAACTAATTACTCGATTCTTGTGAATCTAATTGATAGAAATTCCGTCCAATAAAATGGACGAATTATAAATCTCCAAAATAATAGATAGAAATATCGCAAATAGAGCCATTGCAACACCCATCAAAGGAGTAGTTCCCCACCCCGGGGCTACTTTACCATATTCTGAATTTAAAGGTTTCAATAAATTCCCTACAACAGTTCGTCTTGGACCAGATCTAGAATTATCCTCAACGGTTTGCGTAGCCATAAATACTCTTTTTTATTCATTTAGATCTGTTGACTTTGTATACCATTCCGCTGTAAATATAAGGATCTTATCCTATAGATCTATTGTGATCTGGAAACTTTAGAATTAAAATAATGGAAACAGCAACTCTAATTGCCATCTCTATATCTGGTTTACTTGTAAGTTTTACTGGGTATGCCTTATATACTGCCTTTGGGCAACCCTCCCAACAACTAAGAGATCCATTTGAAGAACATGGGGACTAGTTGAAGTAATGCGCCCTCCCTATTGGGGGCTCATTACTTCAATTAAGATAATAAAAAATTATTTGACCTTTTTCGTCGGAACTTTAGGAGGTTCTCTAAAAAAAATCGCGAAAAAAATAATTCCTAAAGTTGAGACTAAGAGGAATGTATAAACCAAAGCTTCCATAAATTTAATCGTGGTTTACAATTATAGCTTTCATACCTGTTTCTTGGGGTGGGGCTCTTTTCGAAAAGAAAAAAAAGAATAAATGCAATGATTCCAATCAAGATTTATCTAGTTCTTTATATGAAATTCAAAATTATAAAAAAGTAGAAAAGAACAAAAGAATGTTATACTACCTGTCTTCTTGTAGTTGGATCTCCAAGTTTTTGGAATGCTCCAAATTCTACTTGAGCATCTAAATCTGGGTCGATACCAGCAAAAACATCTCTGAACAAAGTTCTAGAACCATGCCAAATGTGCCCGAAAAAGAATAGCAGAGCAAATGAAGCATGCCCAAAAGTAAACCAACCCCTTGGACTGCTACGAAAAACACCATCTGATTTCAAAGTAGCACGATCTAATTCAAAAATTTCCCCCAATTGAGCACGTCTAGCATATTTTTTCACAGTAGCGGGATCACTATAACTTACTCCATTAAGCTCACCACCATAGAACTCAACAGTTACACCTACTTGTTCGACACTATATTTCGATTCTGCTCTTCGAAAAGGAACATCGGCTCTAACAATTCCGTCCCCATCTACTAAAACAACTGGAAATGTTTCAAAAAAAGTAGGCATACGACGTACAAAAAGCTCATGTCCTTCTTTATCTCGAAAAATGGGATGTCCTAACCAACCGACGGCTATTCCATCTCCATTGTCCATTGAACCAGCTCTAAATAACCCCCCTTTTGCTGGATTATTTCCGATGTAATCATAAAAAGCTAATTTTTCAGGAATTTTAGACCAAGCTTCTGATAAATTTTGATTTTCGGCTAGCCCAGCACCAACTCTTCGATATATTTCTTGCTGGAAGTATCCCTGATCCCATTGATACCGAGTAGGACCAAATAATTCAATGGGGGTTGTTGCTGAACCATACCACATAGTTCCAGCAACGACAAAAGCTGCAAAAAAGACAGCAGCAATACTGCTAGAAAGGACAGTTTCAATATTTCCCATACGTAATCCTTTATACAGACGTTGGGGTGGACGCACACTAAGATGGAAAAGACCCGCTAATATGCCCAACGTTCCTGCCGCAATATGATGAGAAGCTATCCCCCCCGGAACAAAAGGATCAAAACCTTCCACACCCCACGCGGGATTTACGGATTGTATCCTTCCAGTTAGTCCATAAGGATCAGACACCCATATTCCGGGACCATACAATCCTGTTACATGAAATGCGCCAAAACCAAAACAAGCCACCCCTGCAAGAAATAAATGAATTCCAAAAATTTTTGGCAAATCCAAAGAAGGTTTTCCAGTACGTTCATCACAAAAGATTTCTAGATCCCAATAAACCCAATGCCAAATAGCCGCTAAAAAGCACAAGCCTGAAAACACTATATGTGCTCCGGCCACACCTTCGTAACTCCAAATACCCGGATTCGTTATAGCCCCTCCTGTGATATTCCAACCGCCCCACGAATTAGTTATTCCTAAACGAGTCATGAAAGGTATAACGAACATACCCTGTCTCCACATTGGATCAAGAACAGGATCAGAGGGATCAAAAACTGCTAATTCATATAGAGCCATCGAACCGGCCCAACCAGCAACTAGAGCTGTGTGCATTATATGAACAGAAAGCAAACGGCCCGGATCATTTAAAACAACAGTATGAACACGATACCAAGGTAAACCCATGAAAAAATACCCCTTCAACAAAAAATAGACACTATGTAACTTTATTGCACTGGAAAAAAATGAATATAGCCTTTCAGTAGATTCTCTTGGAAAATGGAACAATCATATTTGTCGAAATCAAAGAAACAGATTTATTCTATACCGGATAAGTAACAATACGCAATGGTGGGGAGACGAAAGGGGTTGACAACTTTCTCTATGACTATTTAAATAAGTAAATGCAGACATATTCGCTTATCACCCCAATGACCCATTTATAACAACTCGACTTTATTTAGTCTTCTTTTTTATAAAAAAAAGCAATATTAATATAAAATCAAGTAAATCTTTTTTAACACGATAAGCTAATTCTTACGTTTCCACACTAAAGTGAGATATATGACTTTATTATTTGTCCATTTTATGCCCATTGGTGTTCCAAGAGTACCCTTTCGAACCCCCGGGGATAAAGATGCATCTTGGGTTGATATATAGTGCGACTTGTCAGATATAGTAGGTTATATGGGATTTACCCGTTTTCTCCCCCGATCGAGATATCCCCGCTTTCACCCCCAAAAGAGAATGATGAAATCATAAAGATAAAAAAATGGGGAGCGTGAAGTGTAATGAAGTACTATTCTATCGATTTTTTCATTTTTAGATAAAATTTCCAGATTATTACTCGAAATTATGAATAATTTATGGTTGGCTTAATTGGACCAATAAAATCAAGTACCCAGGCTCTGTGTAGAAAAAACAATTGGTAATATTTCTACGATCACTACTTCTATCATATCTATATATTGTATTTTACAAAAAACATTAATAAATTCAGAAAAGGAAGAAGTTCTAACAAAAATACATAGTTTTGGACTATTTGTTCTATATGTGCAAATCCAAATCGGGCAGATCTTTACTCAGAGTAGAAAAGAAACCTAAAAGAATTGAAAAAGTCCATTCAGAAACAAGAAAATTACATTGTGATTCGGCTTCGATCTCGATGAAAGCAATACATCAATGAGAAGATAGTTCACTAAATTAAGTATATTCTTCTTTTTTTTTAGTTCGAAGAAATCCATTAGAAAAAGAGAAAGATTAAAATCGACACATTGATTCCTTTTTTGCTTATATAATTTTTGATGAACTGTATGCATCAAAAGGTGCATGTACGGCTTTTAAGGAAAAAATGGAATCCTAATCAATCGACTTTATCGAGAAAGATTACTTTTTTTAGGTCAAGATGTTGATAGTGAAATATCGAATCAACTTATTAGTATTATGATATATCTGAGCATAGAGAAAGAGAATAAAGAATTGTCTCTGTTTATAAACTCTCCGGGGGGGTGGGTAATACCTGGAATAGCTATTTATGATACTATGCAATTTGTACAACCAGATGTACAGACAGTATGTCTGGGATTAGCTGCTTCAATGGGATCCTTTCTTTTGGCAGGAGGCACAATTACCAAACGTCTTGCATTTCCTCACGCTTGGCGCCAATGATTCTTTTCTTTGAGAATATATAGAATAGATATCTATCTATATATACTATACCTTCGCCATAAAAACCAAAGTAATAATAGCATGGTATTTTGAATTCCATATGCAATTTTTTTGAATCATTTAATTATATATAGAAAGAGTAGTATGAAAAAGAGGGTATTTTCCATTTTATCTGATCTATAAGAAACCTAGTTTCATTTTAGTAGTGTCGCATACTTTTTTGTTTTTTTTCATACCAGAAAGCTTGTAACAATTTTTATTTGAATCAGAAGAAAACTTAATATATGAAAAAAAAAAGAAACTTTTGGATTGTTGAATACCAAAATGATATAAAAAACAACGGAACCATCGTAGTATTTAAAAATAGATTCAAAAAGAAAGTTGGTTATTCTATTGTTTATTATTTAAGGATCCGGATCCAAAAGACCTAGTAGATTTTGTACTTCTTTTTTCTTTGATAGAAAAAAAGAAATTTGTAAATGTAGAAACAAAATTCATCGAAGAAAATACTCTACTCTATCCATAGAGGAAAAAATGAATTGCATAAGTACAAAAGCCGTATGCATCAATACGCAGAAAATGCTTGTACGGTTATTGAATATACTTTTTGCCCTTTATCTTATTTGTCTTTGTCCCTTTTCTGTTACCTTTATTTTGGGAATAAAGACAATCTTTAGCAATCTACCAATATAGTAAAAAGAATTCTAAAAAGATTTATCAAGATAAGGGAAATACTACTTAAGTGATATAATCAGGGTAATGATCCACCAACCTGCTAGTTCTTTTTATGAGGCACAAGCGGGAGAATTTGTCCTGGAAGCGGAAGAGCTACTGAAAATGCGTGAAACTATCACAAGGGTTTATGTACAAAGAACGGGCAAACCTTTATGGGTTATATCGGAAGACATGGAAAGGGATGTTTTTATGTCAGCAGCAGAAGCCCAAGCTCATGGAATTGTAGATCTTGTAGCAGTTGAATAAAAAATTGGTGGCAAAGGTTATTCTAATTAAATACAAGATTGGAAATTTAATTTTTTACTCTATCTTACTTTACATTTTAAAATAAAATCTCTAAGAGTTAATCTATTAATATAGTATATATAATTAATATAGGCTATAAATAAGGAATATAGAATATAAGTAATTCACGGTTAGGATAGATCTAAACCTGCTCATTATACAAAAATATAGATATATATAGTACGACTTACCATGCCAACTATGAAACAACTTATTAGAAACACAAGACAGCCAATCCGAAACGTCACAAAATCCCCAGCTCTTCGGGGATGCCCTCAACGTCGAGGAACGTGTACCAGGGTGTATGTGCGACTCGTTCAGCTTAAATACTAAGAAAAAACAAATTAAAATTTTTCAGTATTGGTAATCAGTTAAGATAGTGTGAATGCAAAAACTACATTCACACTATCTTAACTTAATATATAATTCTTTTCTATATAATTATATAATTCTTTACATTCTTCTATCTTGTATAAAATTTATGGTTTCGATTGGTGCAAAACCAATAATACACATTTGCAATTTCATATGAGAAGGACTTTCCCATCGGTAACAAAAAAAAGTTACCCGTTAAGCGGAGAAAATACTATTTCAATTAAAAATAAAGTATGTCCTTAATGAATGTATTTTGATGGATTTTGTAAGAATGGAATAAGAGGGTCAGCTACCCAGCAAATTTTCATAATTAAATACCGTTACTATAGAATTAGATTTGGTTGTGAAAAAACCTACTTACTCAATATTGCATGGGTAGAGCCACAGAGTGTGAACTGTACAAGTTAACAATAACATTCATTAAATGAATCAAAAATGAAAATAAAAAGGCTCCGGTGTATAGAGAGGACCTGGTCATTTCTAAAAAAAATCATAGAAACGAAGGAACCCACCAATTCATTATAAAAATATGTGTCCTATTTCATTTACTATTTTTATTTTATTTGATATCTAGTATCTATACAATTTCTGATTTTGAGGTTAAATGTTTAATATAAAAAATCGTGGTTGGGGCGGTTATAGTAGCAAGAGCCGTTGGAATTTTTTTTTATACATCGGAAGAATCCATTTTTGTTATTAATAGACTAGGAAGAAAAAAAGAATAACTGAAAAATGAAAAAGTTATTCCTGAAAATATCATTTATTAAATGACCAGAATTAAACGAGGATATATAGCTCACAAACGGAGGACAAAAATTCGTTTATTCGTATCAAGTTTTCGCGGAGCTCATTCAAGACTTACCCGAACTATTACTCAACAGAAATTGAAAGCTTTAGTTTCGGCTCATCGGGATAGAGATAGGAAAAAAAGAGATTTTCGTGGTTTATGGATTAGTCGAATAAATGCAGTAATTCGCGAGAATCAAAAAGTATCTTATATTTATAATAATTTAATGAATAGTCTATACACCAAGCAATTGCTTCTTAATCGTAAAATAGTTGCACAAATTGCTATATTAAAAGAGAATTGTCTTTTTATGATTGCCGATAATATCATAAAAACTTAAAACCCCTTATTTACTGCAGGAAGGTATAGACTAGAAATTTGTTTATTTTGATAGCTTTATCATACGATAAAGCTATCAAAATAAACAACCATGCTTAAAAAATTATTCTTCGTTACCTATTATCTTTTTTATTCCAACAAAAAAATCAAATGGAATTATCCTAATTTTGAACAAAACATCAATCCATGTTTAATTCGAATCTAAATTCAAATTGGATTTCGAATTTTTAATTTCTATTTTTTTTTCTTAAAGGAGTAATTTTAGCAGTCGACTCGCTTTTTTCAAATTGTTTTTCGTTATTAAGAAAAGGTAACGAAGATAAAATACGAGCTTGTTTTATAGCAACAGTAATTAATCGTTGTTGTTTTAAGGTCAATCTATTTACACGTCTAGATAATATTTTTCCTTGTTCACTAATAAATCGACAAATTAAACCCATGTTTTTATAATCAATTCGGTCCCCCGATTGAATCGGGGGCAAACGTCTACGAAAAGATCGCTTGGATTTAATAAAGAGTCGCTTAGGTTTTTCCATAGTTTATTTATTCCTATTCCAAAAATAACATTGATTTAAATAAATATAATTATAATAAAGGATTTGTATTTTTTTTCTTCTTTAGCATATGTTGTTATATAACGACGGGGACATCATTTTCTCAATTCCAATCGACTAGGCGTATTGTGTCGATTCTTGTTAGTAATCTATCTAGAAATACCGCTTTATTCCTTATTTAGACTCTTTTTATCACAACCAGTACCTTCCAAAAGAACACTTACTCGGATATCTTTACCCTTGGACATGACCCTCCTTTGGGTTTTTAATTCACTTATAACTCTTTTCGGATTCGAATCTAAGAATCTAAGAAAAAGATGAAAACAACTAAGATAAGATAAAAAAGAAGAATTCGAAAAATTATGAAAGATTTCGTTCCAATTTAATTGAATCTAGTACAAAAAGAATACAAGGATCTGTAACTATATTTCGTTTCAAATTGCCAGTATTTTCGTTTTTTTAAAGTATTTTTTATGATATTGTTGCCCCAACCTATGGATTTCTGCTTTCACTTTCTTTTTCATAGGAATTGAATTAATAATTCAATTCCATTGAAGCCTGGACCAGATCCCGATCCCGAGTGTCACTCCGAATTTCAATGAGGCCAATTTAATCTTTCGTCTTTATCTTTCCTAAAAAAAAAAAAAAGAAGAGTAGGTTAATTACACATATTTAATATATAATTGGACCTTTCATCTTCTTCACCCCTTCCCGTGTCAATAACTAAAATTAAAAAAAGGGGAATATCAATGCATCTGGAAAAAAACGATTGATCTCTATCAATAGACCCGCCAAAGCCCCGAACCATAAAGTACTTACTACTGGTGCCACGGAAAGATATGTTTTTAGATCTCGCATTTCAAATCCTCCTTTCTTTTTATTATTTAAGTATTTTTTCTCTGTTGATATATATCAACAGAGAAAAATGTGGAAAACAAGACAAAGATTCTTTACAATAACACTATAAACAAATGGAAAAGGGATGTAGCGCAGCTTGGTAGCGCGTTTGTTTTGGGTACAAAATGTCACGGGTTCAAATCCTGTCATCCCTATCCCTAACAATTACTTATTCTATGATATTCCGTATTCTATAATATTCCATATTCTATGAGATGAGCAATAAACCGGGAACCTGTGAAGACGAATTCCAATTGAACATACATACTGAATATCTATATGCAAAATGGATTTGGATCATATAATTTTATGAAAACAAAACGCTCTTAGTTCAGTTCGGCAGAACGCGGGTCTCCAAAACCCGATGTCGTAGGTTCAAATCCTACAGAGCGTGATTCTAGTATTATTCGCCTGATAATTACACTGAAATAATTGAACATTCAAAAGAAAGTCTGAATTTTATCCTTGTCGATTAGGATTAAACTAAATAAATAGGGAATCACAAAAAAAGAGACATTAATGAATCAAAGATCCAACTGATCACCTCGTCGGTATTGTAAATATGCAGTTACAAATAATCCAGCCAAAGTAATAGGAATTAAACCTAACACGATTCCAAATAGAAAAACTTCAATCATTTTTATTTGTTCGAAAAGTAAAAAGAAAGGTAATATAATATCTAGCCTTAAACATAAATCTGTATTGATCATAAATCTCAACGATCGAGAATTGTAAATTGACATAGTAAGGAATTCTAGAATGTCTTATACCAAAATTTACTATTCCTCTCAAAATTACAAATCAAATAAGTCGTATTTTACTAAGACCAATAAATAGAGACGAGGTTATAATTAAAACCGATAGTAAAAAACCGAAATAACTAGTGATAGTGGGCATATAGAAACTAAATGAAATATGTTCGTTCTTTTTATACATATGTTTATAAAGCACTTCCCTAAATTTCCATTTTTGAGAGAAAAAAGAAGATAAAAAATCCTACTTGAAAGATACAATTCAAAATTGGCAATTCCTCAATAAATTCAATTATTAGAGACGAAAAAAAAAAAAAGAAATAGAGTAACATAATTTAGAAATAAATTCCTCATCTGTTACATCTACCCATCCTGTGATTTCAAATCAACATACTTCTTAATCAACTCAGGAATTAAGTAAACTGATCTAATGAAAATATTTAGTATTATTCTATAGATATCCAATAGAATTCTGTTTATATTGGAAAAAGAAAAGAAAAATTATGAATATTCAAACAAAGAATAATAACTCTGTTATTTCATTTTATTTCACTTTGAATTAATGTAGAAGAAAATAGAAAAAAAGATCTTCAACAACCACAAAAAATATATTTATTGATTTGGCAATAATTGAATTATTAAAATAGAAAATCTACTTTATGAATTATCTACTTTATTAATTATTAGAAACCCTTTTCTCATATTCCGATTTTAATGGATCTTTAGTTTCTAATCCAAAACTAATAATTTGAAATGTTAAGAACCTTCCTTTTATACTATTACTCTAAAAATTTAATATAAAAAAAATTTTTATATACCCAAACTTTGCAAAATTTTCTATCGGATTTTTGACTACATAGAGACAATCAATGAAAAAAGAAGAAAAAAATCTAGTACTAAAATTTTACACTGATTGTGAAATTTCATTGCTCTGTTAGAAGAAGGATAGCTATACTGATTCGGTATACTCAAAAGACACCGTTGGTACAAAATGGACGATCTAACAAGGATTCTATTTCAGTAAATTTCGCCTTACTGATCTCGTCTTTTATGGACTCGATCCCCCCCTTTTGACTGTACAAGAATATGTGGAGTTCAAGATGTCTGGAAGCACAGGAGAACGTTCTTTTGCTGATATTATTACCAGTATCCGATACTGGATTATTCATAGCATTACTATACCCTCCCTATTCATTGCAGGTTGGTTATTTGTCAGTACAGGTCTAGCTTACGATGTATTTGGAAGTCCCCGCCCAAACGAGTATTTTACAGAGAACCGACAAGGAATTCCATTAATAACTGGCCGTTTTGATCCTTTGGAACAACTTGATGAATTTAGTAGATCTTTTTAGGAGGCTCCAATGACTATAGATAGGACCTATCCAATTTTTACAGTACGATGGCTAGCTGTTCACGGACTAGCGGTACCCACTGTTTCTTTTTTGGGATCAATATCAGCAATGCAATTCATCCAACGATAAACTTAATTTGAATTATAGAGCTATGACACAATCAAACCCAAATGAACAAAATGTTGAATTGAATCGTACCAGTCTCTACTGGGGGTTATTACTTATTTTTGTACTTGCTGTTTTATTTTCAAATTATTTCTTCAATTAATTAGAATTAATAGAAGAAATAGGAATAGTCAATAATATATATATTAAGAATTCTTTTATCCCATTCGGAAGGATATCATTTCATAATTATCTATGACTGTTTGTTAATGTCTTTAGCATGACTGACTACGTGATTAAATGTGGAGGAAAGTGGGATAAATGGCCGATACTACTGGAAGAATTCCTCTTTGGATAATAGGTACTGTAACTGGTATTACTGTGATCGGTTTAATTGGTATTTTCTTTTATGGTTCATATTCCGGATTGGGCTCATCTCTGTAGTAATCGTATTCTATTTGGGTTTTTGAAATGAAAGTGTAAGAACTGAACAGGGATCCACTCTTTCTTTGACGAATGCAAGTGGATCCCCCTTGAGTTCTTAAGAATTCTAATTTTTTTTCATATAAATGACTACTTCTTCCGATGTTTCAAAAAATTCCATTTCATTCTTTTTTTTTTATTTGTTCACTACATATTATTTTACATATTATTTATATACCATAAAAGATTATCTGGCAGAAAGATTCTAAGTTGGAAAAAAGAGAAACTAAGATATAGGATTTTTCAGGAAGGGATTCAAAAATAGTATTTTATTGATATTTTTCAGAATATTTCTATTTCAACACAAACAAGAAGGAATAGGAATCGGACTCTAGGAAAGGACAAAGAAAAAAAAAAAAAAGAAAAAACAAAGAATCCCCCTTAGAGTAACTTTTCGATATTTGAATATATATATATATTTTCTATTATACAGATATTATACAGAATATAATTACAAAAATTATCAAAAAAATTGAGTTATTTTTACGAGTTTAATATGTTGATAAATACGCGGAACTAAAAATTCATTTCGAACAATTGAACCTTCTCAAATTGTTTCTTCTTAAGAACTAAAAAGATTTGTGCTAAAATAATAGATGCCAAGAAGAACAAGAGACCTTGAACACGTAATGGATCTTGAAGTACTATTTCCGCATCCCCCTGACCAAATCCACCGACATTAGGATTACTTGTTAATGGCTGATCAAGTTTGATAGATTCACCTTCTGAAACAAGAAGTTCTGGTCCTGGAGGTATAATATCAATCACTTCACGCTCATCTAATGCATCTACTATAGTGATTTCGTATCCCCCTTTTTCTTTTCGTATGATTTTTTTGACTATACCTGCTGCTGTAGCATTATAAACATTATTATTACTCTTGCTCCCGTCAAGATAAATCTGGCCCCTTCCCCTGTTCCCGCCTACATATATAGGATATTTTAAGAAATGAATATCTCTTTTACTAGCGGGATCCGGGGAAAGAATAGGAAACGTGATTTCATTATATTTCTGACCAGGAACAGGGCCTACTACAAGAATATTTTTTTTTGTAGGGCGATAGTTTTGAAAAGACAGATTGCCTATCTTCTCTTTAATCTCAGGCGAAATACGATCGGGGGGTGCCAATTCAAAACCTTCCGGTAAAATAAGAACAGCCCCCACATTCAAAGTTCCCTTTTTACCATTAGCTAGAACTTGTTTCACTTGCATATCATAAGGAATTCGAACAACTGCTTCAAATACAGTATCAGGAAGTACCGCTTGTGGAACCTCAATATCCACGGGCTTATTAGCTAAATGGCAATTGGCACAGACAATACGACCGGTTGCTTCTCGGGGATTTTCATAACCCTGCTGTGCAAAAATTGGATATGCATTTGAAAAGGGTGCTCGAATTATTATATATATCATGACCGATATAGAAATGGATCGGGTAATCCCTTCCTTTATACAAGAAAAAGCATTTCTAGTTTGCATGGTCTAATCATTGATCCTGAAAATTTCTACAATAAGATTAGGTAGGTCACTCGCATAGTTCCCTATCCAAGGTGGGAACCCCTTTTTTATTTAACTTTTTTTTAAAGAGGGGAAAATGAAAAATTATCTTTTTTAGATAAAAACTTGAAATTCATTGAAGTAAATCGGTTTTTCTGTCAATCATTCATTGAATGATAAATCACTACAAGTGATGGAGATATGCGATTTAAATAACGGAAAATCCAATATTTTAAAATTGTATCTAAAATGACTGGAAAAGTGGACACAAGACCGGATATAATTTGATCATTTTGAGCAAATCCAAAATCTTTATAAACGAAGCCAAAAAGTAGTTCCCACCCATGGGTTGAATGGAATCCTATACATAAATCAGTTAATAAAAGAATAGAAAAAGCTTTTATTGTGTCACTTAAATTATATATAAATTCTCGAACCAAAGAGTTAATAAGAACAAGTTCTTGATTACCAAGAATAGAATAACCGCTTAGAATAAAGAAACAAATTATATTTGTGGAGAAGTGCAAAATCGTATTCATACGATCTTCATTGTGTGTTTTGATTAATTGGATTGTTTCTTTATAAATTCCAGTACGAAGGTTTTGTATATATGTTTTCGGACATTCCTTTAACATGTCATCTAAGAAAAACAGTTCCTCTAATTCTATGAATTTGTTTAGAATACTCTTTTCTTTAATATCATTCAAGAAAATTTCGGATTGACTAGTATTCCACCAATTAATAAACCAAGATTCCAGACTTTTCTTAAATGTGAAAGAGATACACCAGGGCAAAAAGACTATAGATGTAAGATATAGAAGGGGAATGCTTTTTTTTTTTTTCATTTTTCGTCTTTAATGAACTTAACTTCATCTCTTTCGTCAACTCTATATGATAATAACTTTTCTATCAAGTATAAGCTTCATTACAAGTTATAGAGCTTCTAGATAAATTTAGATTGTATTTTATCATTTTTTTTTACTTAAACTTCGGAAGTTAGCCTTTGCCTTCTTTAATTGAGAAAAAAGAATACATAAATCGAATAAGAAATCGAAAGAATTCACAGTCAATTCCAATCCAATGAAGAAAAAAATATTGTTTCGAAAGGATATTAATTGCTAAGATTCGAAGAAAAAAGGATTCTTTTTAGAAATACACCAAGGAGCACTTCGAGTTATGACTATAATATTCAAATTTCGAAATCAAAAAATGTCCCATCTATAAAAATAAAAATTGAAATATTTTGCAAAAAACAGTTTTTTTTCAAAATATTTCAATCGGTACACTAAATAAATAGGACAATTCTGAAACTTTTTGTGCAATTTTATTTCTAGTTAAGTCCAATTTTCATCAATAAAGAAGCGGTACACCTAAAAAAAAAGATAATTCGCCAGCTCTATTTGCAATTTCTAGTGGAGTCAAATTATCTTCAATACGAGTCAAGGGAATAAACCCCTGTTCTATTGTTTCCATATAAACGAGACTCTCATAAGTAAGAGTACGAGTCAAAATACTTCGTTCTTGAACTCCTGTTATTATTCTGATAGATTTAATCTCGTTCATAGGTATTTTGAGAATAATACGACGATTTTTTCCAGGAAATCCCCAACGAAGAAAACATACTTCTTCTTTATTTTTTTTATCGAAGATATCAAAACCACCGCCAATATCCCACAAAATAATCCACCACAAATAAAAACTAATAAAGAGACCCCCAATTCCATAAAAAGCCATCGCGGCCCCTTGTGGAATAAATGGAAAATTACTAATTTCCTGAGAAAAAAGGAAAAGACCCATACCGAGATAACTGGAAATTGCAACCAACAATAACCCCAATGAACCTAAAAAAATGATAAAGGCTGAAAAGATATTGCTTATTTTTCGAGACTCTGTTATAGAATAGATCAGTACTTCTTTTGATCTTTTTTTTAAAATATTCATTACCCCCTCTTTTTCTTTTTAAGAATAATAATTGTGGAATAAAAAACCCCAGAATTTTACTTGTTTCTAAAGTAATTTTCATCAACTGGCGCTACTGAAATGTAAACCTTTAGGGGGAATTCATCCAATTGCTTCCAGCTCTAAAAAAAAGATCTATAATATTTTTCCCTACTTACCGCCGTATCTAAAAAATCTTGTTTTTTTGAACATAAAGAAATAAAGAAGCCATTGCAATTGCCGGAAATACTAGACCCACTAAAGGAACAAAAATGGAAGGAAAGTTTATCATAAATAAGGGTACCTCGATTTACTATTTGTACTATATCTATTTTTATTTTTGTCGATTTTTATTCTTATTTTTATTAAAAAAGACAGTCTATAATCACTAGAATTCCTATATCTTTATACTTAGTATATAGGAATTCTAGTGATTATAGCTAAGCCGATATATATCAGAATATACCCTTTTATGATTCTTAGTATTTTTTTATTATTCTTTTATTTTATTACTTTGATCCTGTATGTTTTGATTTTGTATTTCAATTCCATAATTTCTTTCCTTTTTAGTCAAAGAAAAGAAATTATGGAATTGCAATAACTCAGTTACAACTCCCTTTAAAAGATTACGCGGTACGATTGAATCAATTAAACCCTTATTGAATAAAGATTCAGCTACTTGTGAATCTTCGGGCACTGTCTTATTCAATGTTTGTTCAATTACTCTTTTACCAGCAAATGCAATATAAGCGTTTGGTTCGCCAATAATGATATCCCCCAACATGCCAAAACTAGCTGTCACCCCACCCGTAGTAGGAGATGTAAGTATCGATACATAGAATAATTTTTGAATTGTTTGATAATAATATAAAGCAGAAGAAATTTTAGCCATTTGCATCAAGCTCAAACTTCCTTCTTGCATACGCGCTCCTCCGGACGAACATACGAGAATAAGAGGTAAAAGTTGATTAGTAGCATATTCTACCAAACGGGTGATTTTCTCACCTACTACGGATCCCATGCTACCTCCCATAAACTTAAAATCCATAATACCAATTGCTACAGGAATACCATTTACTTGACCTGTCCCTGTTTGAACAGCCTCAGTTAATCCTGTTTTTCTTTGATAAGAATCAATACGATCTTTATAAGGTTCTTCTTCTGAATGAAATTCAATGAGATCCAGAGAAACCATGTCTTCATCCATAGGATTCCAAGTACCCGAATCAATCGAAAATTCGATTCTATCTGAACTGTCCATTTTCAAATGATATCCACAGTATTCACAAATATTCCTTTTTGATTTCCAAAATTTTTTATAATTTAATTCATAACAATTTTCGCATTCAATCCACAAATGCGTCAATTGTTCACTTTCATGGAGATTCATATAATTTTCTACTAGAGTGGAATCACTATCATTTGTATCATTCGTACTAGTTATTAAACTAAAACTAGAATTCTCACTTTCACTACAATTTCTGACCTTACCTAAAAAGTAACTATAAAAATAACTGTCATTATATTCGACTATATTACCAAAAATGCAACTATCAACACAGATTTGAGAATGAAAATAACTATCAATGCAACTATTAATATAATTGTTCCAACTAAAAGGAGTATCATACATGGAATGATCGTAATCACTCTTAATAACAGTATTCAGATAGCTAGAAAAAACCCTTAGAAAAGAATGATTGTTGTTAATCTCCAAAGTTTTATTTTCAATATCTAAATATATGGAATAACTGTTCTTCTTATTATCCCTAACTAAAAAAGTTTTATCAGATAGGAAATCCTGTATGTTATCGACACCTACTAAATAATCAAAAGAATTATAACTAGAATTATCACGATCATCCCACCTCTGAATTTTTTTATCTATATCAGTTAAAATTTTGGGTTCTTCGCTTAGACTGGTATTCTCAATAGGACCAAGACTCTCCATTGATTTACTTAATTCACACCTGTATTCGAACTTCCTATTAAGTAACTTAGAATTGAACCACCATTTTTCCATAGAGTTTTTTCCTGTATTTCCATAAAAAAAAATGTATAGTCATTGGATGAAAAATCAAATAATAGAAATATTCCATTTTGAATATTCTATCTCATTTATTTACTATCAAAAAAAAGTATATAAATCAAATAACTAGAATTAATAACTGAAAAAAATAAAGAGCGAGTCAATATTAAAAAGAAATAACAATAAAATAAGAAGAAATATGAAATAAAAAAATCACCTCATAGGGGGGAATCTATTTAAAAGTCCAATTACTATATTTAGTTACTCTTTTTTTTCCTATATTCTCTCTTTTATCTCTATACAATTTTTCATTTTTTTTGAAGATTTATGAAAATTTCATGAATTGTCTGACTATATAAAATTGCATTCTATGATTCTATATAAACAACAAGAAATAAAAAAATGAAGTATGAATATAACAAGAGAGCGGGGAGTTTTGTAAATCTATATACAAATAATCTACACCCCCTTTTTGATTTCATTAATTGAATTTCGTTTGTTGATTCGAGCTAAGTTCTATAAAAACACCTGCCTTTTTTGAAATATGCTGAACAGTTCCTGTAGGTTAAGCGCCCCTTGTCAAGGAAATGAAAGAATAACAGGAATATTGAAATAGGTTTAATTCTTTATAGGATCCACTTTCTGAAGATATCTTCCCTCTCTTTGGGGTCGAACATCCCTTAGCAACAATTCGATAAACAGCTCTTTGGGATAGATATAGATACCCCCCCTCCAAACGTACAGGAAATTTTTATCCCCGTACGGCTCGAGAATATCAAAAATTCTATGTATTTCGAAAATTATGATGTAAAATAGAGCAATAAAATCATCAAATCAATTAAACAATGACTGAAGTATTTTTCTTTCGTATTTTCTTTCTGAAAAAAAAAAACTCTTCCTATTTGTACCTCCATAACACTCAATTTGAAAAATTCTCAAAAAACTAAAAAGAAAACCAAGCAGCAGCTATTTCATTTATTGAGTGGTCTCTACTCCTCTTTCTTGCCCGTATTTCGTTTCTTTATCATTCATTTCTTTTTTCTAAAATTTTTGATAATAGAATTGATGATACAATTTGAAAATGGTATTTCCTTAATTCCCTGATTTTTTAGCTTTTCTTTGAATCTTTGGGTTTAGACATTACTCCGGGAATCTTCAATTTTTTAAAAAAATGGGAGCAACATACCTGTTTTTCTCTGAAAGAATCATAAAAAAAGTTAATTCCTGCGGATAAACTTTTTGATAAAAAAGCAATTTTACAAATTTCAACCATTTTTTTTGAACCTGGCTGAAATAAGATCCTTTCTATTTTTATAAAATAAACAGACTTATTAACTTTTTAGAATTTATTAAATTTTAGATACTTGCTCCCGAGAAATGAATAAATTCGAGTTCCATCATGTACTATTTACATCATTAATCCCTTTCCTGTCCCAAAAACAAAAAAAGGGGTCTAGTGGAACAGAACAAATGATGTCAAGTCAAGATCATGTTCGTTTGTAAAATACTAGAAAAAATGGCGGATATCAAAATCCACCCCTAATTTAATCATGTCTTTCAAGCCGCACGTTGCTTTTTACCACATCGTTTCAAACGAAGTTTTACTCTAACATTCCCTTAGCTTAGATCCAGTATGTAATTATCGAATCGTGAATAGTGATTGATTCATTCGCTACATAAGAATCTATCCTTTTTTTTACGTTTCGGTTTTTCTTATATATAATGAAAACCTTTTTAAAAGTAAAGACATAAATGAAAATGAACTTGATATTCTAGCAATATATTTTCTACTCTATTCTATTTTTATAATTTGTAAAGTAGAAAAATGATAATTTTTTTTTTCAAAAAAAGGAGGGTCCCTTTTAATTATGCGATACAATCTGTATTCAAATATGATATACATCCTAAATAGATATGCTCTGGGACGGAAGGATTCGAACCTCCGAATAGCGGGACCAAAACCCGTTGCCTTACCGCTTGGCCACGCCCCATTTTCCATTTTACATTAATAAAGACTATTATTGATATTGGTTGTTCGTCAATTCCAGTTCAAAAATTTCTATAAAAAAAAAATTTTGCGACTAGTATTTTATATGCGTATCTACATATCTATCTATATCTATAAATGGATATAGATAGATAGGATAAAACTAAATTGATTGATCATTACATACAATTCAATTAAGATATTATATAGAAGGAAGTATGATTTCTTCAATTTTTTTGATTTCAGAATAAAAAATATTTTGAAACTGGAAAAGTTCAAATAAAAGAAGGATTCTCGAGATTCTTATCTTATTTGATTCATTTTTTTACTTTTATTCATAACTCTTTATTTTCCTTTTTATTGTATTATGTATATAATGCAATAAAATTGAAAATTAGAATGAAAAAAAAAAAACAAAAATAACTTTTATTTTTTTTAAAGAACAAAATGTTTGTTATGCTTAATATCTTTAGTTGGATCTGTATTTGTATTCACTCCGTCCTTTATTCCAGTAGTTTTTTTTTGGAGAAATTGCCCGAAGCCTACGCTTTCTTGAATCCAATTGTGGATATTATGCCAGTAATACCCGTACTATTTTTTCTTTTAGCTTTTGTTTGGCAAGCTGCTGTAAGTTTTCGATGATATTTTTAATTTGAATAATGTCGTAAAAAAATTCAGAATTTTTCAGAAAACTAAAACTCGAACATTTTAACAATTTATAAGATCAGATAAGTCTTACAGTGTGACTTCTGGATTCCAATATTGAAATTTTTCAATATATAGGAAAAAAAGGGACCTTCTCATCATTTACGTTTTTTGAATTGAAAAAACCTAATCCGATTATTCGATTGGAACCCCTCACCAATCGAATACCTAGATTACAGAAAAAAAGGATTTTTGGTCAAAAGAATTATTGATAATTTGTAATAAAATAATCTACTCTTACTATCAATTCATTTTCGAAACTCATATATATATATCTCCTCATATCCTAAAAAAACTTCATTTTTTAGAAACTTAGTATCTTAGTATTAAAAGAAACAAAATATGTTGTAATATAAGAGAATCTATTCTCTTTCTTTGTCGTTTTTTAATTATCTTGGAGATTTCATAATGCTTACTCTAAAACTTTTTGTTTATACGGTAGTGATCTTTTTCGTTTCTCTTTTCATCTTCGGATTCCTATCTAACGATCCAGGACGTAATCCAGGACGTGAAGAATAGAATAAGAAAAAAGTGGATTCTGTGTTTTCTTGCTTGTGCGGAATTTTGAAATATTTTTAGGATTTTCTCTATTTTAACATCTTTAACTAGTAAATAAAAAAAACAAGTTCAAAAAAAAATACCAAATTATCAACGGAAAGAGAGGGATTCGAACCCTCGGTACAAGAATTTGTACAACGGATTAGCAATCCGACGCTATAGTCCACTCAGCCATCTCTCCCCAATTGAAAAAAAAAAGAATTACTTTGTTTATGTTATATCACATAAACAAGAAGAACAAAAAGGGAGCTTAAAAAAAAAAGAGACTTGCTTTTTTTTTATTCTTTTTTATCTTATCTATCTTTTTTTTATTATTCTATATATTTTAGTTTTCTTTTTTTCTTTTTATACAGCCAATGAGCCCGGCCAGTACCTAGTCGGGCTCTTTTTCTTTTATTCCCATGAATATTGAAGAAAAATTCTTTATTTGAATATATTTTATTCGAAAAAAAAATATTTGTAAAAATATTTGTAATTAAAAAAAAAATAAGAGATACGGATAGATTCCTATGAGATAAAACCAAAATAAGATAATATAAAAATGTTCTCTTTTCTTACTCCCTCTCTTTTTTCTGGTAACGTAAATTGTATATATATATAACCTTCAGCAAAATAAAAAAATGAAAATTATCCCGTTTTTCAAATTTCATTAGAAGATTCTCTAATGAAACATGTCAATACTCGACTTATTAGAATATTATGCCTCCCATTTCTTTATTTTGTCTGATTGCTTTGTTCAACAAAAGATACAATAATGATATTGTAGCGGGTATAGTTTAGTGGTAAAAGTGCGATTCGTTTCAAGGACCCCCCAAAAGTTAAGGGATCCCCCATTTGATTCATATGCCGATCAAAAACTTTATTTTTTACTTAAAGGGACTCCTTTATACCCCTCGATGAATTATTTGCGGTATAATATACATTATTGTAATTTGTATACAAGAAGAATCAAATCGAATTTGACAAATTGAGTTTTAAAATTATGAAACATAAGTTTTTGGAATTGGATCTATAATCCGAATTTTTTGAGTATTACTAAAGGATCTATGGAGAGAAATATACAAAGTTTCTTTCTAATCGTAACTAAATCTTCCATTTTTTTGCATAGTAAAAATTGAAGCAAAATAGCTATTAAACGATTCTTTTAGTTTACTAGAGACATCGACATTTTTTTAGCTCGACGGAAATTTTCTTCTTTTCCTAAAGATTTTCTGAAATAGAAATAGAGAACGAAGTAACTAGAAAAAAAACATAGATTGTTAGAATATTGCTCTTCTAGAGGGATCATCTAAAAAGCAAGATATTTGAAACCTATTCATACAAAAAGGCTGACATAGATGTTATGGGTCAATTTTTTTTATTGTCCATCTCTTCATTCCGTAAAGGAGCCGAATGAAACAAAAGTTTCACGTTCAGTTTTGAATTAGAGACGTTAAATCAAAATGATGAATCAACGTCGACTATAACCCTTAGCCTTCCAAGCTAACGATGCGGGTTCGATTCCCGCTACCCGCTTCTATTTTATTCTATTTAAATCTATCTTTTTTCTTCGAGAATGAATCTAGAATTCTTAAAGAATTTGTCAATTCTTCATTTTCATTTCTTAATTTAGTTTTAGTTATATATATTCAATTATATTCAATTGATTTTTCTTTTTTATTTTTTTTTTCTTTTATTCTAAATATTTGATTTATTTTATTTTTATAATTTCTAGAATTCTTTATATTTGTTTGATTCTTTAATCTTTTTAATAAGGTTTAGTTAAAAAGGTTAAAGAATCAAATATAAAATAGAAGCGTCCATTGTCTAATGGATAGGACAGAGGTCTTCTAAACCTTAGGTATAGGTTCAAATCCTATTGGACGCAAGTTGTTTGCATATCTAATTTCAACCTTGTCCTTCTATTTTTTTTGATTTATTACATTTTGATTCGAATTCATTATATATAATATTCAAATGAAATAAAAACATATTAAAAGATACTAATTATAAAAATTGGAAAATTGAATTACAAAATTATTTAATGATTCATCAATTTTTTTCTACTTGTTCCTGGAATAAAAAGAGTTCCATCTGTTCTTTAATAGCGTCCTTTAAAAGGGCTTCTGCTTCCCCAGTGAATGTCTTGGTAGAAGATATGATTTCTTTGAATTGAGGTTTATTCGTCTTTAAGTAAGCACGTAACTCAACAAGAAATTTCCTTACCTGTCCAATTTCTAATGAATCAAGATAACCATTCGTTCCGGTATAAATAGTTACTATCTGTTCTTCCACAGTAAGAGGAGCTGATTGGGATTGTTTAAGCAACTCGCGCAATCGTTGACCTCTTGCTAATTGATTTTGAGTAGCTTTATCTAGATCAGAAGCGAATTGTGCAAAAGCTTCTAATTCTGCGAATTGTGCTAATTCCAATTTTAATTTACCAGCTACTTGTTTCATGGCTTTGATTTGAGCCGCCGATCCAACTCTGGAAACTGAAATACCAACATTAATAGCGGGTCTTATTCCAGCATTGAATAGATCGGCCGATAAGAATATTTGGCCATCTGTAATGGAAATTACATTCGTAGGAATATAAGCTGAAACATCTCCCGATTGAGTTTCAACTATTGGTAAAGCAGTCATACTTCCTTCGCCTAACTGAGAACTTAATTTAGCGGCTCTTTCCAAAAGACGCGAATGTAAATAAAAAACATCCCCTGGATAAGCTTCGCGACCTGGTGGTCTTCGTAATAGAAGAGACATTTGCCGATAAGCCTGTGCTTGTTTGGAGAGATCGTCATAAATGATTAAAGTGTGACGTTCACGGTACATAAAATATTCAGCCAGAGCTGCTCCTGTATAAGGCGCGAGGTATTGTAATGTAGCTGGAGAATCCGCTGTTTCAGCTACTACAATAGTGTATTCCATTGCTCCTCTTTCTTGTAAGGTAGTCACCACTTGAGCCACAGAAGATGCTTTTTGACCAACAGCTACATAAACACATATTACATTTTGTCCCTGTTGATTGAGAATTGTATCTGTGGCTACTGCTGTTTTACCTGTTTGTCTATCTCCAATAATTAATTCTCGCTGGCCCCGTCCTATGGGGATCATCGAATCAATAGCAATAAGTCCTGTTTGGAGAGGCTCATATACCGAACGTCTTGAAATAATACCGGGAGCGGGAGATTCTATTAATCGAGATTCCGAAGCTGAAATTTCTCCTCGACCGTCAATTGGTTTAGCCAGGGCATTTATAACACGACTCAAATAAGCTTCACTTACAGGTATCTGAGCAATTCTTCCTGTTGCTTTTACTGAACTTCCCTCTTGTATCAGCAAACCATCACCCATTAATACAACACCAACATTTTTTGATTCCAAATTCAAAGCAATGCCTATAGTACCTTCTTCAAATTCCACCAATTCACCCGCCATTACTTCATCAAGACCATAAATACGAGCAATACCATCGCCTACTTGAAGTACGGTACCAGTATTTACAATTTTTACTTCTGTATTATATTGCTCAATGCGTTCACGGATAATTTTACTAATTTCATCTGCACGAATGGTTACCATGAAAATATCTTAAATTTATTTTTTATAAGAAAAAAATGATGCCTATACTCTATTGTATAATAGAAAGCCTAATCAGTTATTTTTTTATTTCATCATCCCAAACATGCCAATATTAGCACTAACAGTACGTAAATGTAACTCGTTGTTCAAGCAACTATTTAGAGTTCCTAGAGCTCCCTGTAAGGCTTGTTGTAAAACCCGCTGTCGAACTTGATTAATAACTCTTTGTTGTTCAAAATCAATAGCTTCGTTTTTGTAATTTTCTAATTGTTCCAAAGTCGTATAAATTGAATTAATTAAATTCAATTTTTCTCGTTTGATCTCAGAATAGCCATTCACCCGAAACAGATCTGCTTCTGTTTCAACTTTCCTTAAGCGGGCCTGGGCTTTTTCGAGCTGTTCAATGGCGTTTTCCTGTAATTCTTCTGAGTTTCGAATAGTTCTCCAGATTTTCTGTTTTCGATTATCTAATAAATCACGTAATGAAAGTAGACTCTCTTTCCATCCATTTCAAAATGTCTATGATCTCTTCCCGAACCAAACATGAATCTTTCGATTCATTTGGCTCTCACACTCAATTACTTATCGGAAATTTACCAATTTTTTATGTAATGAGCCTATCCTCTCTTCTCTATTCAAAGTGAAAACAATTACCAATATAAGACTAGAATATTCGGAGGACTCTTTTGACCAAACAAATATATGTCAACAAAGTTGTTTTTTTATTCAAATCCAAAGACTTCTTTTGAATTTATACATAGGTCATCCATCGATTACGCATCGTACAAAGGGGAGGTTTAAATTCACCCGTTTTTTATTTCTCGCCATAAATAGGATTCAAGCCATTTTTTTTATCGACATGAGTGTTTTATATCGAAAAAAAATCGAATAATTTTTTTGAAACCGTTTCCTTTCTGTATTAATATAGCGGTAGAAAGAGTACTACACTGCGTATAGACTTCAAACTCTTTTTAACCATGGTAATAGTCCAAAATTTTTGGTAAATAGAGAATCAAAGTGGATTACCAATAAAGCGCGAAATGCTATGGTTCTTTAAGATTTTTCTTAATTTATTCAAAAAAGAAAATGAATTCAGAAGTAATTCGCGGGATTCTGCACATTTTCTTAATTCTAACTAAACTAAAAAGTGCAGTTTGGTTAAATCCAATTTATTCTTTGAAATAAACAACTCGCACACACTCCCTTTCCAAAAAAAACCAGTAGACCTAACACTACACTAAGATTTATTGGATTTGTTGCTAAAATATCGGTATTAAACACGAAACTTCCGGCGGATGGCCAGGAGCCCAAACAAAGGAAAGAATCGGTTATATTTTTCATATGATCTCATCTCCTCTTATGAATAGACTAATTATCTTTCTAATATTCCTATTAGATAGATAATATAATAATCTAATTGGAATATATAATTATAGAATTTGATATAATTTGGATTGGTCAATCAATTGGAAGATTCCCTAAAAGAATGATACTTCTTAGAATTAGATACCAGTTCTTTTATCAATTGCAAAATCTATCTAGTTTGAACACTTTCAAAAAATTATCTTAAAAGAAATAAAATAAAAGAGGGGTTCATTGGACTAAACAAAAAGAAGAAAGAGGGTGAATAAGTATGTGAATACCTTTCAATTAGTCCTTCTCCTGTGTTCTTATCCGAACAGATAAAGAATTGTAGGAGTGAATTATTAATATAATTCGAAAAAGGAAGTCCACATATGTATTTTTATCTTTTTAGGATTAAACAAAAGGATTAGCAAATAAAAGTGCTAATGCTACAACCAGCCCGTAAATTGTTAAAGCTTCCATAAAAGCCAGACTAAGTAATAAAGTACCCCGTATTTTTCCCTCTGCCTCTGGTTGTCGTGCAATCCCCTCTACAGCTTGCCCTGCGGCAGTGCCTTGACCAACCCCAGGTCCAATAGAAGCAAGCCCTACGGCCAATCCAGCAGCAATAACAGAAGCGGCAGAAATAATTGGATTCATGAGAATTTCCTCGTAACCTACATATAAAAGAAAGAAATAGTTAATGATATAATCGACTAATAAATTCTGACTTCATTTTTCAATTACCAAGACTTTTTCAGTTAAAGTAATTAATAAAAATAAGAATTAAAAATTGAAAATAATAGTTATTAAACGAATTACTTCGAGATTTCTTTTTTCGTCTCGAACTACATAGTTTTGGGGGTGAATCTGTATAATCTTTGTTCTTCTCTTACCTTAATTTTGGAATCATTCTTTGAATTCTTCGTTTTTTTATACAATTTCTTTAGTTTTTTAATTTTCAATTCACAATTAGAGCTGAAACGCAAGGACTTTGCTTTTCTATCCCTATAGAAATTGACAGTAATAGCGAGGCCTTTTTTATATAGAAAAGATTAGTTATTTCAGATATATGGTTAGTTCATATAAAACTAGTTCATCTATAATATCATATCACATATACATAGGTTTCTTCTATGCTGTAAACTAATTTTCTTTGTGTTTTAGATTCAATCGAAATTGAAATTCATTCTTTGAAACCTAAAAAACCTTGACTGATCCCCTCACTTCTATTTTTTTTATCATGTTTTTTTTTAAGCTCCCCTTCCCTCTTTTCTTATTCTCTTATCCCATATGGATACAATCAATCTAAATAAATTCATTCGATTTCATTAATGTTTCAAAGAAATATAGGAAATTGGGTGATCTAAATGTTTTTAATTATCTTTTGATCAATTGTTGAATTAAATGTGAATCAAACGAGAATCTACTAACATTCTATATAGTATCTTTTTATCACACATTGTAAACGTAAATATCATACAGAATTCTAATTCTAGCTATTCATTTTTTTTGAATATCCAAACTAATATATACTAATCGAATAGATCTATCTATATCTATCTATATATCTATAGATAGATGTTTATTTTGTAGATTCTATTGAGCCACAATATATGTGTGGCAAGCTAAACAAAAAAGACTATTTTTGAGAAAACTAGTCAATGATGGCCTTCAATGGATTCACCTATATAAGCCGCAGCTAAAGTAGCAAAAATGAGAGCTTGAATACCGCTTGTGAATAATCCAAGGAACATGACAGGTATAGGAACTACTAAAGGTACTAAAGAAACAAGAACAACAACTACTAATTCATCAGCTAATATATTTCCGAAAAGTCGAAAACTAAGGGATAAGGGTTTTGTGAAATCTTCTAATATGTTAATCGGTAAAAGGATTGGAGTTGGTTGGATGTATTTACTAAAATAAGCTAATCCTTTTTTTGAAAGACCCGCATAGAAATATGCAACTGATGTAAGTAAAGCTAATGCAACGGTAGTATTTATATCATTTGTGGGTGCAGCTAACTCCCCATGAGGTAATTGGATGATTTTCCAAGGTAAAAGAGCCCCTGACCAATTAGAAACAAAAATAAATAGAAACAAAGTTCCAATAAAAGGAACCCACGGACCATATTCTTCTCCAATCTGAGTTTTGCTCACGTCTCGAATGAATTCAAGAACATATTCAAATAAATTCTGACCGAAAGTGGGAATGGTTTGCAGATTTCGAATAACTAGAATGGCTGAAACCAATAAGATAGCAATTACAACCCAAGAAGTAATAAGTACTTGGGCATGTACTAGGAAACCCCCTATTTGCCAATAGAAATGTTGACCTACTTCCACAGCAGATATATCGTATAATCTTTTTAATGTGTTGATAGAGCATAATAAAACATTCATATTGTCCTGTCCTCTAAAAAAAGAAGTTGAAAAAAGGGAATTATTTTTATTCAAACATCTCCTTTCCCTTTTGATTTGTCTACTTTCATTTTTGATTTTGAATACCGATACTAATTACATAAAATTTTTGTTTGTTTTCTATTTTCATTTTTGTGCAATTTCTTACTAGTATAGTAAGCGATTCCATAAATCTATGAACCCCTCGAAGCAAATTCAAGAATTTTTTATCTTATTATTAATCAAGAATTTCGTATATATCTAGACCGACCCTCACAAATTGCAAAAACTAATTTGTTAAGAATTAATCGAATTGAGGCTATAGCATCATCATTAGCTGGAATTGAAATATCAGCGAGGTCCGGGTCACTATTTGTATCAATTAAACAAATTGTTGGAATTTCCAAAGTTATACATTCTCGAAGAGCCGTATATTCTTCTTGTTGATCGACGATTATTACAATATCTGGTAAGCCCTTCATATATTTAATGCCGCCAAGATATGTTTCCAATTGAGCTAATTGTCTCTTCAATATAGCGGCATCTTTTTTTGGAAAACTATGAAATCTCCCCGTCTTTTGTTGCATTCTCAAGTCCCTGAACTTTTGAAGTCGTGTTTTTGTAGTATACCAATTCGTTAACATACCGCCGAGCCATTTTTTATTAACATAATGACACCGAGCTCTTATTGCAGCCCGCGCTACTGAATCAGCTGCTTTTTTTTTTGTACCAACAATTAAGAATTGTTTTCCCCCACTTGCTGCATCAAAAACTAAATCACAAGATTCTGATAAAAACCGAGCAGTTCTAATAAGATTTGTAATATGAATACCCTTACGCTTTGCAGAAATATAAGGTGACATTTTAGGATTCCATTTTCTAGTACCGTGGCCAAAATGAACACCAGCTTCCATCATCTCTTCCAAAATTATGTTCCAATATCTTTTTGTCATTTATAATTATCCCCACACTTTTCTTTCATTTCCAAATAGAAATTAGATCAATTTTTTGAAATGAAAGAAAGAGACCCAGTATACTGAAATAGAAAAAAATAAGTGTTCCGAAGGAACCTTCTCTTCTACTGAAAATTTGCCGTTGATAAAAAAAAGATCGGGCCATTTTTTCTATTTCATTGAATATGATTCGTTTATTTATTATGTTTCTTTTATTATACAAAATATATACAAAATAAAGTGACCGGAGATGAATACGACCTTAAGAATCATTATTTTAGGAATTCTTAAATCCTAGATTATTTTGATGTATCACATAAATTCTTTTTTTTGTTTCCGGGGTAATCTTGTTATATTGCCTTTGCTTTGAACGGTATATTATTCTTTTGAATCCAGTACCAACTGGCATCATTCCCCCTAAAACAACGTTCTCTTTCAGACCTTTCAACCAATCTATGCGACCCCGGAGAGCGGCTTTTGATAAAACTCTAGCAGTTTCTTGAAAACTTGCTTCAGATATGAAACTTTGAGTATTCAAAGATGTTTTTGTTATCCCCAATAATAGAACTCGATAGCAGATCGACTCTTCTAAGGAACGCCCAGCTCGTTCGGCCCGCAACAATCCAATTAGTTCGCCAGGCAAAAAAACATTAGACATTCCATCTTCTGAAACCAATACTTTTGATGTTATTTGACGCACAATAATTTCTATATGTCTATTATGAATGTGAACTCCCTGGGATCGATAAACTTTTTGAATTTGATTAACCAAAGAAATACGACTTTGCGCTATAGTTAGCTCAGCACTAATGAAGAATCCCCAAGGAATGCCAAGAATTCTTGTTATACGCCCATTCCAAGTATCCACTCTCTTTTCTAGGTTTATGGATATTGAATCAATCGAACGAACTTCCAATACCTGTTCTACTTTTGGAAGACCTTGTGTTATATCACCTGATCTCGATTTTTGATATATAAATGTAACTAATATATCTCCTTCAGAAAGTATTTCTCCATAATGACCATGAACAGTTGTTCCAGGAGTCGCCAAATAAGGGTTAGCCGATCTTATTCCTACAGAATCCATTTGAACAGTTAGAATTTGACCCGATTTAAGGTGTGGTTCATTTTTCGTTTGAACTATACATACATTTTCGCAAATAAATTGACCAAGACTTATTATGGGAAACGTTTTTTTTTCACAATAATTATGATGGAAAAAATGCCAATTCAAATAGAATGGATTTAAAAGGATGTTACTAGATAGATCAGATTTATAAATGATCTCGTTTTCGTCTATTAAATAATATTTTAATACTTGAAAAGTTTCTTTTAATTTGTCAAGTTGCCCGTTTTTATTTATCGAGATCTGATTATTAGTAATTAAAAGGTAAAAATAAAAATGGGCAACTTGAAGGGCTATTCCTAAAGGACCTAACGAATTTTGAATTGGAATCAGAGGATCTCTTTGAATTGGATTTATTTCTTCTTTTATCCCATTGTAATATTTTCCATCGTGGAATGATCGTATTTGAAAACAATTCGATGATGACAAAATTATTAAAGATCGGCATTTCTCATTTCTATTCAACAACATATGAATAGTTCCATGATTTTGACTAAGTGATTGTTGAACTTTTTCCCTCGGATCTATAAAAAAAAATGGATTGATGTTGGTCCAGTCCGACTCATTATCCAAGATAAATCTTGAACCGAGCGGATCTTTCCTTTTTCTTATATATGAAATATGGGATTTTCCTAAGTCCATTTTTAAGAAATATCTAACCAAACCTTTTATACTTAGTTCAACAAAAGAAGCATGCCCTTTTTCGATAGAAGACAATTTTTTGTCTTGATCCCAATTTAAGACTAAACAAGTCCGAACTAATTGAATACTTGTATTAGAATTAGAAATTCCCCGAATTGATTTTCCATTTCCAGAAAGAATATAATGAATAATTTGAAGTTCCAAATTATCTCTTTCTTGTAACATATCTTGGGAAAAAAATTGGATTAAATTGATCCTATCTTCTATTTCATATAAAATGACCGGTCGAACCAAAACAAAATACTTTTTTTTCATAATTGTGATCCATTGAGCATAGATCCAATTTTTCATTTTTTTTTTTGATCCTTTTGAATTTTTTTTTACCGTTCTCGGTGGTATCAACATGGCACTGTGCCGGGATATCTTATCCATTTCTCCGGGAAAATAGATATTCCCGGAAAATATTTTTAATTGAATCTTTTTTTTTTTCTTCTCCAATCGAACCAACCCGCTTACTTGACTTCTTATATTTACAGTGATTGGTGTATCTACTTCAATAATACTATTGTTCCGTACCATTATGGAAGAAAATTCTGGTAAAATATACACTTCTTCGGGAATGAAAAAAAATTGATCTACTTTAATTTGGTATTTTGTCTTAAATTCTTGAATTCCTGGATACTCGATTAAAAAATCCTCTTTTTTAAAAATGTAATTTATATCAATAGTCCTATATTTAGTAATACCCGAGCTCTGTGTTCGGTATTGAGGATCATCGAAATAAGCAAAAATACTATTTCTACGAAAAATACCATGGATTGGTATTTCAATCGAGATACTGGAATCTAACATTAGTGCTTTGTCTCGTTCTTGAATCGATTGGAATTGAAATGGAATAATGAATCGATTTCTCCGCCTCTTTGCTAATAAATCCGTAGTATCGTGAAAAATAGCAGGATGTGTAAAATGACAATGATCTTTACATAGGATTTGATTATTTTTTGAATAATCTGAAATCCTTCTTTCTTTTTTTTCAGAAGGAGTGAAACGAAACAAATTATGTCTTACTTTATTATTACTTGCTAAATGGTTACAAATATCTCTTTCTCCTGTAGAAAGATAATGAATGTTCAATTGATCTTGATCTTTTCGGGTTGAAAAAGAGACTGAAGCGGATCTGTCTGATTTTCCTGATAAAATCCATAAATGACTTGTTTTTGGTAAGATATGGACATTACTATATTTAAATTCTGATGCATGATACACATCCGTACTCCAATGCATTTCTCCTTCTAAGTCAGAATAAACATGTTTTCGAACTTTTTCTTTTAAATTAAAAGTATATGTTCCTGCGAGAATCTCGGCAATCACTTGTTCTGATTTTACATATTGATTATTTTGAACTAATAGAAAACTTTTTGGTGGAATAGTCACATTATGTATAATGTCACCATTTTCAATACTAACATACAAGTCTATATAACATAGAAAAGCAGGATGCCCGTGACGTGTACGTGTAGGATGAACCAAATCCTCATTGAATTTAATTTTTCCATTATAAGGTGCTCGCACCTGTTCGGCAGTCCCCCCTGTGAATACTCCGCCAGTATGAAAAGTTCTTAATGTTAATTGAGTGCCCGGTTCTCCAATGGATTGGCCCGCAATAATACCTACAGCTTCTCCTAATTCCACCAAGTGACCTTGAGTAGGACTTTGACCATAACACAATCGACAGATCCAAGATGTATTCCTACAGGTAAAAGGAGTTCGTATAGATATTGGTTGTGTTTGAAAGGTTTTCAATCGATTGAAAAGTCCAATTCCAATATCTTGATTTCTAATGGCAATGCATCGTGAACCTCTGTATATATCGTCTGCTAATACACGACCAATTAATGTTTGTGTCCAACTACTTTCCGGCATCGTTTCATTCTGGGTATTTACTGAAATTCCTCGAATGGTACCACAATCTGTTCGACGTATAACAATATGTTGAACCACTTCAACAAGTCTACGTGTAAGATATCCAGCATCTGATGTTCGTACAGCAGTATCTACAACCCCTTTACGAGCTCCGTAGCAAGAAATTATATATTCTGTTAAAGATAGCCCTTCGCGTAAATTGCTTTGAATAGGTAAATCAATCATTTGTCCTTGTGGATCCGACATTAATCCTCTCATACCTACTAATTGGTGTACTTGAGATGCATTTCCTCTAGCTCCCGAAAAGGACATTATATGGACTGGATTAAAAGGATCGGTCATTCTAAAATTAGGATTCATTTCTTGTCGAAAATATTCACTTGTAGCATACCATATCTCAATGGATTGGCGTAATTTTTCTACTGCATGTACATTTCCATAATGATGCTGTTTTTCCAAAATCAAATTTTGGTGTTCAGCATCTCGGACTAGCCATCCTTTCGAAGGTATTGTTAAAAGGTCATCAATTCCTAATGAAATGGATGTAGCCGTAGCTTGGCGGAATCCCAGAGTCTTGACTTGATCCAGGATATGTGATGTATATGCCATTCCGAAGTGATCTATTAATCTGCTAATAAGTCGTTTAATGGCAGTTCCACCTATCACTTTATTGTGAAACATTAGATTGGTCCGTTCTGCCATAAGTACCTCCCTATTCCACTCAGTGGGATTCATTCAGTTCAACAATGGATTTGAGTCAATGATTGAAAAACTGCCTTTTCTTTATCTTAATTTGTGTAGAAATTGAGAAATTAAAAAACTAAGATCCTTGTTAAATGTTAAATCATGAAGATTTGAATTTACACCAGTATCATAAATTTGTTTATCTTAGATACAACCATCTATATGATTAGATACCATATGAATAGGCTCGGCAAAAACCTTGTACAGCTTCTTCGATTTCTCGATAAAAAGAAATATGACCTACGTTGGTTCGAATGTAAATAGAACGAATTTGTTTTTTTGTACTTCTTACTACTAGATAATGCCCATAAATTTCATGATAGGTGCCTAAAGATTCATAGTGAACTTCGATAGGAACTTCTCTTGACGAAATAATGCGTAGATCTAGTCGCCACCGGAGCCACAAAGGACTATCGAAGGTTATTCTTTTCTGTTGATAAGCTCCAATTGCATCATAGGAATTCCAAAAAAAAGGTTCTTTTTTTTTCGTATACTTATAGTTTTTTTGGGGAATTCTTTCATTTTTCAAATTTCTGCAATTACGTGGATTATACCTATTTGAAGAAATACCCCGACGATTCCCATTCGTTAATATGTAAAGTCCAATAAGCATATCTTGAGTTGGTACAGAAATTGGATCCGCGATAGCTGGAGACAAGAGGTTTGTATGAGAAAACATAAGTAAACGTGCTTCTGCTTGAGCTTCTAAGGATAAAGGCACATGAACAGCCATTTGATCGCCATCAAAGTCTGCATTGAATCCCTTACAAACTAATGGATGCAAACAAATAGCACGCCCCTCTACTAAAATGGGTTGGAATGCCTGTATACCTAATCTATGCAGAGTAGGTGCTCTATTTAGCAATACGGGATGTCCCTGCATAACTTCTTGAAGTATTTCCCATACAATCGGTTCTTTTTGCCGAATTTTACTCTTAGCAATTCCTATGTTGGAAGCAAAATGTTTTCGAATTAGATCACGAATTAGAAATGTCTGGAAAAGTTCTATTGCTATTTCGCCGGGCAATCCACATCTATGTAATGAAAGTGATGGACCTACAATAATGACAGAACGACCTGAATAATCAACCCGTTTCCCAAGTAGGGTCTCGCGAAATCTTCCCTCTTTACCCTCGATTATATCAGAAAAAGATTTGTAAACCTTATTATGACCGTCCCTCATCGGTTGTCCGCGGATTCCATTATCAAGAAGTGTATCCACGGCTGCTTGTACCAATTTCTCCTGACATATTACTAATTCTCCTGGAGTAGATCTACTTGTTGTTAATAGATCGATAAGAGTATTATTCCGATAGATAACTCTTCTATATAGTTCATTAATATCTGAGCTCATTAATTTGCCCCCATCTATTTGAATAATCGGTCTCAATTCGGGAGGAAGAACTGGTAAGAGACATAAAACCATCCATTCTGGTTCTATATTTGTTCGTATAAAATGCTTAGCTAATTCTATACGCCGAACCAAAAAATTCTTTCTTCTTCCAACTTTTCGATCTTCCCATTCGTTTTCATTGTCCGGGGATCCCTCTTTCCCTAATTCTTTCCATTCTATCAACGAATAATCCATAATAATTCTCAAATCCAGATCGGCTAATTGTTCTCGGATAGCAACAGCTCCGCTTGAAATTTCTCGATTTCGAAATATATCAAAACCTCGGGTAGTAAAAAAAAGTGGTATGCTGTGTTTCCAAGATTGGATTTCATATTCGAATGAACCTCGTAATCGTAAGAAAGTGGGTTTTTTAACTACGGGTCTAGCAAACGAAAAATTTAGATAGGATCCAATCCAATAAGATCTCCCCCTTTCAAAATCGGACATGAAGGTTTCCTCTCATCCGGCTCAAGTATTTATACAAAATAAAAAAAACAAAGGTTTTTCATTTTCAAATTCTATCAAATTCGATAAAAAAATTCTAATCTAAAATAAAAAAGGTTTACTCTTTACTCAAGTTCTCAATAAATCCCAATTAACATTTCATTGACGGATTCTTTTTTTCTTATTGATTTTCTTAATTAATTATCCAATTCTAATTTCAGATAGAAAAGAAAAGTAAGATTCTTGAGTAGTCTACCCCCCTTCGAATGCGGAATCTCCTTAATTTGATTAATTCATTAAAACGAAATTGAAATATTCAATAACGGAGTATTCCAAAATTCATAAGAGATTTATTTGTCTATGTATTATTGCATTCGATCTTTTAGGTCCAAACGCCGCCTCGATAGTTATGTCAGGCTGTCCTTAAGCCTATAAGCGATATATAGACTTTAGCAACCACGATATATTATTTGAAACATAATTTCAGTTCTTTCTAAAAAAAAAGATAGAATAGCTAATTCTACAAGAAAAAAGATTGATTTTTTTTCACGAGGTGGGTAGAGTTAGAAATTTAGATTTAGAATTTCATCTTTTTTTTGTTACTGAATTGACCCTAGACCAATTCCCTTTTTATTAGGGAGTTTTTAATACATCCATAATTCTGAGCTTCATGTTATTCAGCCCAATAGACATGTCAGATTCAGGGCATCCCAATTAAATGAAATGACAGTTTCTCATTTGGAATCTGTACAATAAAAATTTTTATCAAATCACACATCGCCGTATACTAGACTTTCTAATTCTTTTAGAGGTTTATCTAAAAGATTTGCGATATAACTAGGAAGACGTTTCAAATACCACGCATGAGTTACTACACATGCCAGTTTTATATAGCCCATTTGATATCTACGTATTCGAGAATCTATAAATTCTACTCCGCATTGTTCACAAAATTTTGGGTCGTCCTTTTTATCTCTGATTACTCGATAATTTCCACAAGCACAAATCCCACTTTTGATAGG
>NW_028196712.1:5000-12500 GCF_037176805.1 Vigna unguiculata | reverse complement strand
AAATGATTTATATCGTCAAGTAGAGCCATTCCAAATTTCATGCCAATCAAATGATCCGCAGCTGTCAATATATCTCGCGGTAACAAAAATGTATTGTTCTGGGGTATATCAAGATTAAGCTTTTGGTTGATATTTCGTCGACCAATTTTTCCTAATTCACATCTTTGTTGAAAAAATTTTTTTTGTAATTCTTTCCATAAAGATTCAGAAAATACCGGATCTCCGCCAACACAAGCAAATTGTCGATAAAACTCCAAAATGGCATTTTCTTTTGACCCAATTTTTTTTTTATCCTTATCATTTAGGAAAGACACGAAAATTTCAGGATAACAAACATTTTCTAGAATTTCGCTTAAATTCGAACCCATAGCTGATGATAGAACTAGAATAGATATTTTCTGTTTCCTACTCACACGAGCCCATATCCTTGCTTTTTTATCAATCTCTAATTCTAATCTACCCCCCCAGTCTGATATTATAGTGCCAGTATAGACCGGAATTCCGTTAGGGTCCAATTCTGAACGGTAATAGATACCAGGACTTTGCAATATTTGATTGATTACTATTCTGTATATTCCATTTACTATAGAAGTTCCCAGAGAATTCATTAGAGGAATATTTCCAACAAAAATAGTTTGTTTTTGTATATCTCTACTACTTTTCCAAATTAATCCCGCGGATATATATAATTCAGCAGAATATGTAAGTGATTCATATACAGCATCTTTTTCGTTTATCAAGGGTTCTAATAATTGATATGTTTCGGCAAATAATTGAAATTCAATTTCTTGATCTGTATCCTCAATTTTTGGAAACTTAAAAAGCCCTTCTGTTAAGCCCCGATCAATGAACCTACAAAACCCTTCAAATTGTATCTGATTCAATCCAGGTAGTGTAGACATTTCTTCATTTTCACTCCCAAGCATTTTCAATTTCCCCGTGAATTTTATCGAAAAATATTCCACGATTTGCTGTCATGCTTCATCAAATCACATGAATCCATTTAGCAATATTGGAATTTCTATTCTTTATACTGAATTACATGAAATCTTACCTAATCCCGTGTATCAAATATTTCTTAGTGTATGAAATACCTATTATGAAAAGAGAAAGAAATATTAGAATTTGATACTCAACTTCGAAGGAATTTGCAACAAAACAAACAGATAGAATCGAAAGTCTAATCTAAAAAAGGATTGGAAATTTCTACGGGCATTTCAATATTTTTTTTAGGAATCTAAAAAAATGCATTTCATTTCTATCATTATTATGATATTACATATTCAAATTCAATTGGATACAAAAAAAAATCCATTCGAAATTGTCAAGAAAAGATATATTTTGAAGTGAAGTATTTTGGAGAGAATTGGGGAGAATATGATTAGAGTATGTTATGTGTAATGTAATAAGGCTTGTATTTTTGAAACATGCATATATTTAACTGCAGCTATAGATCTGTCTCTAACTTTATTGCAGTCATATTTGTTCAGGATAACAAACACATAACATGTTGTGTGAATTTTTACAAATTTTCTATTGAAAATTGTAAAAAAAGAATAAGCACGATAATTTCTTGAAAATACCGTATAGTATTGGTATTCTATATCTATATAGATATGGATAAGATACTCGATTAGATAATATCTGTGTAACAGATCAAATTGATATTCTAGGGTTTACATATATTGAAAGTTGCTGTTATAATTAGAATGAACAAAGTTAAAAAAAAAAGCAATATTGATTGGTTATGTATCAATTTTTATTTTCTGATCTCATTAAGAAAAAAAAATTTCTATTCAAATATTCAAGAATAATTCATAAAAGAATAGTTAACGGTTGCGATTTGTCTCAAGATTGTTTTTCAATTTTTCAATAGAAAGAAAAGGGGGGAGTATTCTCAAAAACTTCATATCTATATTTTTATTGGCGGCATGGCCGAGTGGTAAGGCGGGGGACTGCAAATCCTTTTTCCCCAGTTCAAATCCGGGTGTCGCCTGATCGATAAGAAACTGTAAATGAAAGATTATATTACGTTTTTTTAGAAAACTTTTTTTCCAACAGAAGCAAGCGAGGGAAAAGGAGTCTTGAGAATTGCGTTTGATTCGAAATTATAAGCATCAGTAGCTTAAAAAATGTTGTAAATATTTTTGTCTCGAATTCAAGGAAAGATTCTAGTAGTGAAAAGGAATCCATAAATTTAGAAATGATAGTTCGTTCACTACACAACTATTGTAGTGTCTGTCTCCTGACTGGGTCTTTTATTAGATTGGATTAAGAATAAGTCGGATAGGAAAGTCCATTTTTAGGTAGAGAAAAGGCAGAAGAAAAACCTTCTATACAGACTAATTTAAAGTTTATGAGTGCTTCCACATTTTATCAATATTATTTATTTAGATCAATTCTATTTAATAGCTTTAATTTAGCTAATTCGCTTTCGTAATATTCAAAAAAAGTATTCTTTAGATTTTCATATTCTATATTCTAATAAAATTAAAAAGTTTTGATTCTAAAATCGAATAGAAAAGAAAAAAAGTTTTTTTAATTATTTTAGAGAACGAATTGGGAGACATTTAAGGGACTATTTCAAATAGAAAGAAGAGTATAAGTATGCAAATGAATCTGTCTTGATTCTTTTTTTATGAAATCCTTAAGGAAATGATAAAAGAGAAATCTTAATATTCCCACCTGGTAGTAACATTCATTGACTTATAACTTCCTATAATTTTTTTATGTTTAATGTTTTATGATTTTACTAAAAATAATCAAAAAAAACTTTTTAGATGTTCTAATAACTAATAAATAGAATGAATTCTTGTTTTTCGTGAATGATGTTAGCCCAGAATCCTTTTTTTGACTCTGTAATAGCAATTCCACTATTATAGTATAGTATTTTTAGCGAATAATACAAAAAAAAGAATAGAATAAAAAATTTGAAAAAATAATGAAATAGTTCCTTCATATTTATAGAGATAGGAGACAAAATTTACATGGATATAGTAAGTATTGCTTGGGCTGCTTTAATGGTAGTTTTTTCATTTTCCCTTTCCCTCGTAGTATGGGGAAGAAGTGGGCTATAGGGATACTAAAAATTGAGTTAAGGGATCCAAGTAACCTTGTTGATTTCTACCTGAATTTTTGAATTTCGAAACTATTGAATGAAAATATTTCATTTAAACTAATACTAATTAATTGAGTTCAAATAGAAAATCTATCTTGATTCTATTATATTTTAGTAGTGTAATGTATTCTATGTATCTTATAGGAATTGAAAATACTCTTTCAATCAAACAAATATTTTCATTATTCCCATATTCCTATTTTGAGAAAAACAAGGGAATCAAAAAGAAGAAGAAATGGATTCCTATTCCAATCAAATTTTTCTTAAAATTTCTATTTCGATGAACTGACGCTTAACCTGGTTATATAGATATATATATATATGGAAAATGGCGGACCGTGTAATAACCATTCCTGTTTTTTTACCCCCTTTTTTTCCTAAGATACCGGAATTGTTTGTAAAAAGAATCTGAAAAAAAAAATTGGACGCAATTCTCAGATAGTAGAAATCAAATTGATTTCTACTATCTGGATTACGCTGATTGTACGATCATTTTTTTAAATCATTCATAAAAATGAAGAAATCATATTTCAGTGAAATTAGTCACTTTTACTTACCGTTTTTACATAAATTATAAGTAAAAAAGCAGTAGGAACTAGAATAAACAGTGCAGTAGCAATAAATGCGAGAATATTTACTTCCATAATCTTTATTATGTTCTATTTCTCTTAAATTTCTAAAAAAAAAATTCGGGATTTAATCCCATAGAAATGTTCAATCTTTCAACAATGGTATAAATTGGATTTCAATGATATCAAATCGGATCAATATCATGAATCACAAAATCTGAGCTATCAAATCAACTCATGAAATAGTATAACATAGGAAGATCTTTTATCCATACTAAATAAAACAAAAAAACATTTATTCTTGATGAAAGTCCAAAATCCCTTTCCTTCCTTTTTCGGCGAAACAAATGAAAAAGCAGGGGGGGGCCCCAAATAAAATTTTGTTTATCAATTTGATTCCCTACAAATACACAAAAAAGGAATTTATTTTTTATTTTTTTGGATTTATATCCAACGGGATTGACGGGGCTCGAACCCGCAGCTTCCGCCTTGACAGGGCGGTGCTCTGACCAATTGAACTACAATCCCAGGGAAAGGGGTGTACTGTATAAATATTTTTACGGACCGTTTCTGTCAAACCTTTTCTTTTTCTATTTCGGATTCGAACCTTTTTGTTGTAAATGAAAAAAGCGCATTTTTTTATATATTGATATGTATATCGATATCCACTTTAGTGAGATCGACACAAATTACTCGTAATCCGTTTCTTATTCTTATTCTATTAACAAATCGATTGAAAATTGAATCAATGAAAAAAAAATATTTTTTTTTTCAATTTTTCCTTATATTTTCTACTTACAGATCTTGACATGAATACCGATTATTAACAAGATTTTGAATTTGTGGAAAGAAATATGGAATACAGAAAAAAAAGAAATAACCTTAGATATGTTTAATATTTTGATTCTTCCGTATCATAGCACATCAGTCATTTCCAGAGAACTATAAATGGGTTATAGAATTTCATAGTGGATCGGCAAATTCTTGGGCCGAGCTGGATTTGAACCAGCGTAGACATATTGCCAACGAATTTACAGTCCGTCCCCATTAACCGCTCGGGCATCGACCCAGCACAATAGGAAGAATACATTTCAGTTTTTATTGAAAATTTTTGATCAACTTCCTTTCGTAACACCCTACCCCCAGGGGAAGTCGAATCCCCGCTGCCTCCTTGAAAGAGAGATGTCCTGAACCACTAGACGATGGGGGCATACTTGCCCGACCGCCATTATACTACGTTCATAGTATGAACAGTTTTTTGCAATTGTCAATATAATGATATGATTCGATAAAAAAAAATATTTTTCGTTCTTTCATAATTCCATAGAAATTTTTTATTAATCATTTATATTTCTAAATTTTTTTATTCCAGTCATAATAAGAAAAAAAAAGAAGTAATGTTCCAATAAAGAGAAAATTCTTCACAGGAATGATTCGTTTGTTGCAAAGGACGAGAGGTTAAAACTTCATTTCTATCATTTATTACTAATACTAAGATTCGATAGGTAGATTTATATCTAATACTAAGAAAAAAAACTTTGGAAAATAGAATTTTTCAATAAAAAAATAAAAATTTGGTTTAGGGACAGAACATATTGAATCCATTTTATCAATGATTCGATTTTATCAATGTTTCGATGAAATATTTTATTTTGTGAGTACATTTATGTATCAATAAAAAGAATTTAGTGTTATGATTAGAATGACTTCAAGAATCCATTTTGAAATAATATATTTGATATGGATCAAATCCAATCTTAATCAATTCTTTTTTTTAACTATATTCTATTCACTAGGTAAATCCAATTTTTTGTTCTTTGATGAGTCATTATACAAATAATAGATATTGATGTACATGTATTCTAATCCCATTTATATCATTTAATTTATATAATTTATATAAATTTATAGAAATAATTTATATAAATTTATAGAATAAGTATACACAGTAACAAATATATGTACTAGTCATGCTAGTTCCTTATTTAGAAATTGAAAGAAAGAAAAAGGGCCCTTTTAACTCAGTGGTAGAGTAACGCCATGGTAAGGCGTAAGTCATCGGTTCAAATCCGATAAGGGGCTTTTTACTTTTTTTTTCAAAAGCAATAGTCTTTCTATTTGAAGGAAGAATAAAAAGATTCTTGATATTTTGAAAAAGTTTCTATTTGTAATAAAAAAGAAAAAGTGTAAAATTCAATAATGGAAAAATAAAAAAAAGTAAGTGGACCTAACCCGTTGAATTATATTTATATCTACTATTCTGATATTCAAATTTGATAAAGATTCAATTCGAACAATTTTTTTTCTTTTTAAGACTTTTTTCGTTTAGACTCCCTAAGAATCTCTGAATATTTCCAATGAAATCTTCTTGTTTCTGAACTAAGAAAAAAGGTTATGCCTTTTCTTTACTCAGAAGGGCCTTAATACGAATTTCAAGTTCCACCAAACAAGTTTTTTTAAAATTAAAATGAAACATATTTTTTTCCATAAATTTCTATTATTTCTATAAGATTAGATAGAATCTTATAGAAATAATAGAAAAATACATTAAATTATGTCTTCACATATCAAATAGTTTCTTTTCATATCGATGTGTACGATATTTTTCCAGCAATTCATATATATGAGACAAAAACTTTCATTTACAGTTTTTTCTTTTTATTATAGTATTTATAAAAAAAAATGAAATACTAAAGAAAAAACTGTAAATGAAATAGAAATTTAGAAAACCTATGATCCTACAGTAGTTTCCTAGACAAAATAGAAGTCAATTCACAACCAAACTTCAAGAATAAGTTTCTTTGATGAAAGGAGAGAAATATGTCTGAAGATCCGCTAGGTATAAGAAGTGAAACAGGGGATCATTTGTTTCTTGAACAGTTCTGAAAAAAAAATTTCTATCGGATTTTGGAGTCATAGCAGATTTTATGATTGATGACTTGGAAGATTTTTAAGAATAGATAAGGAATAACCACATCGAGTTCATGGATTTGCCCTAGATATCAATAGACCCATAAATGATTTTTTATTCGAAACCGATTAGAAAACAAGGGAAAGTATACTTATATATTCTATATATATATAGAGAGAGAAATGAATAGAGATAAATGATCAAGGTCCGTCCCATCTCTGAAAATGCTCTATGAGGTGTTGGGAAATGGTTGAAGTAGTTGAATAGGAGGATCGCTATGACTATAGCTCTTGGTAAATTTACCAAAGATGAAAATGATTTATTTGATATTATGGATGACTGGTTGCGGAGGGACCGTTTCGTTTTTGTGGGTTGGTCCGGTCTATTACTCTTTCCTTGCGCCTATTTCGCCTTGGGGGGTTGGTTTACAGGTACGACCTTTGTAACTTCATGGTATACTCACGGCTTGGCAAGTTCTTATTTAGAAGGCTGCAACTTCTTAACCGCTGCAGTTTCCACTCCCGCTAATAGTTTAGCACACTCTTTGTTGTTACTGTGGGGTCCTGAAGCACAGGGAGATTTTACCCGTTGGTGTCAGTTAGGCGGTCTGTGGACTTTTGTTGCTCTCCACGGTGCTTTCGGATTAATAGGTTTCATGTTACGTCAATTTGAACTTGCTCGATCTGTTCAATTGCGACCTTATAATGCAATCGCATTCTCAGGTCCAATTGCTGTTTTTGTTTCTGTATTCCTTATTTATCCACTGGGTCAGTCTGGTTGGTTCTTTGCTCCAAGTTTTGGTGTAGCAGCTATATTTCGATTCATCCTCTTTTTCCAAGGATTTCATAATTGGACATTAAACCCATTTCATATGATGGGAGTTGCTGGTGTATTGGGCGCTG
>NW_028196712.1:0-2500 GCF_037176805.1 Vigna unguiculata | reverse complement strand
CTATTTCATTTATTTTATTGATTAGTGTACCTGTTGTATTTGCTTCTCCTGAAGGTTGGTCAAATAACAAAAATGTTCTATTTTCCGGTACATCATTATGGATTGGATTAGTGTTTCTAGTGGGTATTCTTAATTCTCTCATTTCTTGAAGTTCTTTTTATTCTAGATTAAAAATGAAATGACCCCTCCCTCAGAATTCTTTCGGATTGTCAGCCATAAAGGGAATAGATCAGTTCCTAAAAAAAAAAAAGAAAACTATAACACATTACATTCTAAGGGGGAGTAAACTTCTTCTATTGGAAAAATCTTATATCTTATACTTATATGGTGGTACATTGTGAAACTAAAAGAAATAAAATAGAAAAAATGAACTATAAAAATTTGAATTTCATTTGAATATTCTATTCATATTAATATGATATGAATAGAATATTCAAATGAAATACTATAAATCTATTTATACGTCGTCTAGTATTTAATAATATAGAATATCTATCTGTATCTCTATATAGATAAATATAATTTTTTATTAATAGGAACTTACTTTTTTAAGAAAAAAGTAAATCAAAATATTCGATAGAATGATAATTTCAATTCAATTATATAGATATATAGAAAAAAACCATATATAATAATAGAAATGTAATAATAGAAATGGGAATTCTTGATAAAAATGAATAGTAATAGAAAATATTTTATTTGGGAGACAATATCTATTATCTAAATTTCTTTTTCATTATCCCTATATCCCTATATAGAATATCAGGCCCATCTCTGTATAAATAGAATCGCATATCAAGTACAATGAAAACGCGGATATAGTCGAATGGTAAAATTTCTCTTTGCCAAGGAGAAGACGCGGGTTCGATTCCCGCTATCCGCCCTATGTATTTAATAGTCATAGTATGAAAAATGCCATAGAATTTACTGCGTATAATGCCCTTCTTCTTGAAACCTTGTTTTTTTATCAAATTCAAAAAGTTGCGGAGACGGGATTTGAACCCGTAACCTCAAGGTTATGAGCCTTGCGAGCTACCAAGTTGCTCTACTCCGCGATAAAGAAAAGAATTGATAACTAATGAACAAAAACAAAGATGGAATGCGTCCCTTTACCATATCTATATAAATAGAATAAACCATTTATACATAACGGTAAAGGGACCCTCCTATGATCGCTGATAATAAAATGAAAAAAATGAAGATAATTGGAAATCCTTACCAACTGGATCTTGTTGCACCCGGCAAGAAACATGCATGAACCATTTCCCGAAGTATGTGTCCAGATAATCCAAAGTCTCGATAATTAGCTCTCGGTCTTCCGGTCGAAAAACAACGTCGATGAAGACGTATAGGTGCACTATTACGCGGTAGTGATTCTAATTTTCCATGAATTTCCCATTTCTCACTTAACGACGGAACTTTGCTTATTTCTTTTTTTGAGGATCGGCGAATCAAATGATATTTCTGTTCCAATTTTTGTCTCTTCTTTTCCCTCTGAATAACACTTTTCCTTGCCATAATGGTTAATTTGCTATTAGCATCAATGATAGAAGTCGGATCCTAGATGTATAAGTGGCTTCTCTTCCCTATAGAAGGAAATGAGATTCTTGCCAGATATATATAATAAAGAATTCAATTAACCGAATTTGCCCGATGTAGAGGCAATTAAGAAGGCTGCATAAGTAAATATATAACCTACGGAAAAGTGGGCTAGTCCAACCAATCTTGCTTGCACAATGGAAAGAGCCACTGGTTTATCTCTCCATCGAATCAAATTAGCCAAAGGTGTACGTTCATGAGCCCATGCCAAAGTTTCAATCAATTCCTGCCAATATCCGCGCCAAGAAATTAAGAACATAAATCCAGTAGCCCAAACAAGATGTCCAAACAAGAACATCCATGCCCAGACTGATAAACTATTCATACCAAAAGGGTTATATCCATTGATAAGTTGTGAAGAGTTCAACCATAGATAATCTCTTAACCATCCCATCAAATAGGTAGAAGATTCATTAAACTGTGAAATATTACCCTGCCATAGTGTAATGTGTTTCCAATGCCAATAAAAAGTAACCCATCCAATGGTATTTAACATCCAGAAAACTGCCAAATAAAATGCGTCCCAAGCGGAAATATCACAAGTTCCGCCTCGTCCCGGGCCATCACAAGGAAAACTATAACCAAAATCTTTTTTATCAGGCATTAACTTAGAACCACGCGCATCCAAAGCACCTTTTACTAAAATCAAAGTAGTTGTATGTAAACCAAGAGCAATAGCATGATGAACCAAGAAGTCTCCAGGCCCTATTGTTAAGAATAGAGAATTACTATTCTCATTTACAGCGTTTAACCAACCAGGCAACCATATGCTTCGTCCCGCATTGAACGCCGGACTGTTCGTTGAAGATAAAAGTATATCGAACCCATAGGAAGTTTTACCATGAGCAGATTGTATCCATTGGGCAAATATAGGTTCAATCAAAATTTGTTTCTCCGGAGT
>NW_028196711.1:102500-105648 GCF_037176805.1 Vigna unguiculata | reverse complement strand
TCAAAAAATTTCTTATTAACATGAATTTTTTCTGAGTATTTTTTATAAATTTTGCGTTTATTCTTATGAATTAATGAAAAACCCATCATTTTATACTTAAAAAATTGTTTATTATTTTTTCTAGACAGGCGAACTGGTTCGATAACAAATAGTTCTTTTTTCCTAAATTTATTATTTTTCTTTTTCCTTAAGCCTGAAAGAGTTAAATTCGTCTGTTTTTGAATCATCATAATATCTAGACCTAGTTCTCCTCTTTGAATAGAGGCTATAGTAATTTTTCTTAAATTTGTCAATCTAATAAGGAGACAATATACTTTTACATTGTTAAATATTTTTTGACCTAAGAAATTTTTCCAGTTTAAATGGAAATTCAAAAAATTTCTTACTAAGAATTGAAGTTCTGCCTCCATATTGTTCTTGGGTTTTTTTTTCGATGTTCTAAAAACATCTATTTTTTTTTTCTTTCTAGTAATATTCTTTTCACTAACATTTTTATTTCCTTTAGAATGTAAAAAAAGAGAATGTAAATAAAGTAATTTTATTGGTATAATTTGCGAGTTACCCCTAAATGTATTATAAAATATCACAAATTTGGAAAAGAACCAAAATTCCGGATTGCATATGGAACGATTTAGTATTTTTCTATTGATTCCCGTCCAATCCAAATATTTTCTATCCGGATTTATAATAATAGTATCTTCTGCTATATAATTCTTGATAAAAATATTACTTATTCTATCAAATAAGTCTTTTTTATATGTATTGTAATTAGAAGAAATCATTGTGTTTTTATTTGATTGAAATAGGGATCTATATCGATAAATATATGAGTCTTTCTTATTTGCATAATTCATAAAATTATAGGATAAAAGATCGTATTTATATTGTTTTCTAATTTTTTTTTTTAATGGGATTCCTTGTTGTTCTTTGTAAAGAATTAATGGGCTTTTTCCATATGAATCCCATTTGGTTAAATTTTTATTTTGAGTTACACCACATTTAGTGATTCTATTTCTCCATTTTTGTGATACTAATTTTGACCAGCTACTGTTAGATAAGTTATATTGATAATAATTATTCTTTAACCAATTTGTCCATTGATTTAGTTCAGAATTGAGCAGGTTATTTTGTTTTCTTTTAGAATGAACTATTCCTTGTGCTCCAAAAAAAGAATCCTTTATTTCATTTTTCAGAAAAAAAAAATTTTTATTATATTGAAAAAGAAGTCTTAACTTATATATGTTTATGTTAATAATTCGGGTTTGTAACAAATTTAAAAATACATATGGTTGTGACAAAAAGGAGACATCAAAATAATTATGTGAATTCGCATTCTTATTCTTATTATTAAAATATTTGTGTAATTTTAAAAGAAAGGGAATTATACTTTGATTTGTTTTATAACTTCTTTCTGTATTTGGTTCATTATCGTAAAGCCATTTATTTAAAAATTTTTTTGTTGATTCAAGAAAAAGTTGTAGCTGGATTTTCGGAATACAAATGATATATAGAAAGATATCTATGTATATTTTTTTCATCAAAAATTGAAAAAAAGAATGTGATTTTTTAGTTAAGCTAATATTTCTTCTTTGGAATATCTGCAAAATTTTTTTTTCGAATTCTATCCTTTTACTATCATAAATTTTTTTCTTCGAATGAATATTTGTCTCGCGAATTCCAAGTCCTCTTTTCTTTTCTTCTTTTTTCATTTTTTCTATTTTTTTAATAACTACTTTTCTCTTAGTATTGAGATCCTTTATAGATTTTTTTTTCAATGAAAAATTTGTCGACTTTATCGATTGAATTGAAATGGTTGCTTCAGAAATCATTGAATTATTCTTCCAAATTGTTGAATATTTTTTGTTTTCGCTCAATTCATCGAGTTTTGGGGGTTTCCTTTTAATAAAAAAATATTTTAAATTTAAAAATTCTTGTTTTTTTTTCGTGAGGAATACTATACTTTTTCTAATAATTTCAAGAATACTTTGGATGATCCCTTTTGCTTTTTCTATTACGATATTTAGAAACAGTTTGAATTTTTCACTTAAAACTTTTAGAACTAGAAAAGTGAAAAATTCAAATTTTTTCTTTTTTTTTTTTAGTTCTTTTAAAATGGGGTCGAAAAAGGAAAGTGGATTTTTCGTGGAACTAGAAAAAGGCAATTCAACTTCCATCCCCCAAACTGTTAAAAAACAAAAGTTCTTTTTTTTCTTTGAATTTTTTTTGTTTTCATTACATCGTATTTTAGATTTATGCCAAGGTTTTAGACGAAAAGGAAATAATATTTTTATCTGAATCCCATCTGTTAGCCATTTTTGCGGAAACTCTCTTTCGGATAATTGAACGCCGTTATACGTGCATTTAATATATATTTCTCTCTTCCAATCCATATAATCTTCAGACCATTCTGGAATTTGAAAAAATAGTATACGAATTGTATTTTTAATTATTATAAATGAAGGTAATAGAATATATTTCCTAATAAAGCATTGGGTTATTAATAAAACACCTCTTATTACTTGAGCAAATATAATGCTATCCCAGGCTTCTGCTATTTCTATACGTTTTCTTTCTGCATTTTCCTTTTTTGCTTCCTCCTCTTTTTTTTTCGGACTTTTTTTTGTTTTTTCCTCTATAGAACCTAAAATTTGAAATTCTGTCTTTTTACGAATCCAAATATTTAACATAAAAAATCTTTTCATTGATTTTAAACTATGAAAAGAAAAGAATATTGATTTTTCAATTTTATCCAAAAAAAGCGGCGAATGCACCCTTTTTTGAAAAAATTTCCAAGTAACTGTTTTCCGTCTTTGAGCACGGATAGATCCTTTGATTATGTCTCTTCGAAAATCCGATTGTTGGGAATAACGTCTTAAAGCCAATTCGTTTTTTTGTTCATTATTTTCAGTATCTCCACGATCACGATAAGTCTTGTATTTTTTAAAAAATTTATCTTTATTAGTCAAAATGACTACACGTTTGCCTTTTCTAGAACGAATTTGAGAATTATCTGCTTCAATTTTTCCACCTAGTTGTTCTAATTCGTCCATCAATTTGTATGACCACCGAGGTACTTTTTTACAGATTTCGTTTCTTTTAATAGACTTAGTGTTCTTTCGATTTACTTTTCTTTTTTCGTTCAAATCAG
>NW_028196711.1:80000-85000 GCF_037176805.1 Vigna unguiculata | reverse complement strand
GGAACAGATTTGATAAATATTGATAACTCTCAGATAGAGTATTAGAAGGGAAAAATCCTTTAGATGATGAACTATTGATTCTAAGCCATCTCTGGCAATGAATCAACAATTCAAAATGCTTTTCTTGCGTATTCTTGATAAACCAGTGTTTATATATAGATGTAGGAAGATTTGTTTGGGAAGTAAGAAGTTCCCTTGACATCTCTTCATCTGTAAAGAATTGTCGATGTGAAAACACAGAGACAAAAGGCTGATCTTTGAATAGGAAAAAGAGTGGATCCACGGGGTCCCAAATGAATTGGCTTATTCGAAAAAAGCCCTGTTCTTTGGAAGATCTATCTCGTGTCTGGTACTGCATGGTTCCACCCTGCAAGAACTCTGAATCATTCTCTTGAAGCTCATCCTCTTCATCATAAATGATCCGCTTGTCCCGAAATGACCTGGCCCAATAGGGAAATCCCAAATTATTGGGCCTTTCAATACAATCAAATAGAAAGCCCCAAGGGCGCCATATTCTAGGAGCCCAAACGATGTGATTGAAAAAATCCTCCTCTATCTGTTGCGGGTCGAGGACTCCTCCCCCTTCTTCAAACTCCGATTCATATTTTTCATAGAGAAATCTCTGATCAACGATAGAATAAGATCCATTTTGAATCCTATTTAAGGGATTCCTTGGTTCGGACCGAAGAAGCAATGTCACTCGATCCTTATCAAATTGACTGCAATCTTTTTCTGTACGTGAGGATCCCACCAGAGCGCCTTCTACTTCTAATAGGCCATGAACTAGATCATAATTCTTCTCAACGAGTCCATAAGATGTGATCCCATTTTTTTCATCAGGTCCGGGTAGAGACCAAAGGTCTTGAGCGACCGATCCGGCAGAACAACTCAAAAGGTAAAGAAGTATCGTTAATTTCTTCATACTCGTTCCAAGTTCGAAGTACCATTTGTACAAATAAGAATCCCCCCCGTCACATGATTTCTTCTTCATATAGATAGATATAGGATCTATGGAGCAATTACTTAGAAGTACATTTTGTGAAACAGCCCTTCCTATCTGATAGAAAAGGATCCCATGATCCTGAACCGATCTTACCTGAGATCGGAAATCCCAAGTTTGTCTATGAAGAACAGAACTAATTATATTAGTGTCTATGATGGATTTTTTTTGTATAATACTAATCGATAGGGCCTCATTGTTAAGTGCTACAAGATCTCGTACATTTGAACCCATCGTCGTGGACCCGAATCCATTAGTATGGGACATTTTCTTTTCCAAGTGAAATCCCCTAGTATATGAAAGAGTGAAAAAGTGTTTTCGTTGTTGTGGAATAAGAAGCCTTCGTATCTTAATGCATGTATTGAATTTATTCGGAGCTATTAGAGCTGGATCTACTTTTTGGGGAATATGAGTCGAAGCAATAACAAGAATATTTCTAGTGGAACATCTTTCACAATCCCTGGAGAGATAGTTCACTAAAAGACCGAGGGATAAGTAATTCGACTCAGTCACATCCAGATCATGAATGTTAGGAATCCATATTATGCAAGGAGACATTGCTTTTGCTAATTCGAAGTGAAAGGTGATATAAAATCGGTCTATTTCTGGCATCATATCCATAGTTAGCGTATTCATCATAGTTAGAAGCTCCAGCTCCATATCAAGGTCACGGTCGATATCGTCACTATCGTCACTATCATCAATATCGTCACTATCATCAATATCGTCACTATCATCAATATAGTCACTATTATCAATAAGAAAACCCTTAGGCTTGTTATCCAGGAACTTGTTCAGAAATACTGTAATGAAAGGAACATAGGAGTTTGTCGCTAGGTATTTGACCAAATAGGATCGTCCAGTTCCTATAGAACCTATCACTAAAATACCCCTACTAGGGGGAGGTAGGGCTAAGCGGAGCGAAAAGGGTTTTCCATGAGATGGGAAATGCAAACTATTAGCCCCCCACAAGGTGTGTGAATAAGTAATTGTCTGATAATTAGCAAGGAATATACGTCTTTCTACTAAACAGGATGTATTGAATTCATAAATCATTAGATACTTTTTTTGAATGTCAACTAAGTATCGTAAGTAAATTGCTCCCGGTTGTTCACTTATTTGATAACCAGAGTTATTCTTTGATAAAAGATCACTATGAGTAAGACTCAATAGAATTTGATCAATCCTTTTTTCTGTTGTTAAGGTAGAAAACTGAACCAAGAATTCTTTTTCTTTATCATCAATCGAATCAGTGTTCGAGACCCAGGATTCTATTTGATCATCAATCCAATCACCATTCACGTTTTTTATTTTTCTTATCAAGGAATAGATTGCTTTACTTGGATGACTTAGATGTCTCGTATTTCTCGAAAAAGCGATTCGATTGATGGGATTTGGTATAATACTTATGAGATCGATGAGATTCCAATATTTATTCTTAGAACGTATGGATTTGACCCCATAAGCGGGACCACCACCCCATAGCATGTTGCTACCAAAAGCAAAACTCCGTATTTCTTCTAGAGAATCTCCTAATTGTTCCAGAGCAACTAGAAAGATATTCTTTAACCAGAAAGAATTCAGTTCAGATGTAGGATACCTATCCAGAAGTTTTCGCAACTCAATCATGTATGATGGAATCATCAAAGATTTTACCTTTTCGAACTCTGTCTGTAACTCACTATAGACTCGAGAAACAAAGAGAAGATGTGTACGAACGAGATATCCAGCAACAAGGAGAAGGAAAAGGATTGAATAGAAGAACTCCTGAACATTTAGCGATCTCAGATGTGTCGATATCAATAGTAACTCATTATTTCGATGAGTCATTTCTTCGGACAGAAGAAGATTATGGAAACAATTACCCGGAATCTCACTTATCAGATTCCATTGTGGAAGACACAATGGAATCTGACGAATTCGCCATAATATATCTGACCCATGCATAATATCATGAAAAATGGATACAAATTTTTGGCTGCTACTTAGTATCGGCAATAGGTCTGAAAAAGTATCTAAAAATATGAAATTTAGATATTTGTACCACCGTCGAGGTAAGGAACCATGGTATATATGTTTGGAATAGATTCCATTTTGAGAGAGTTGAAAAAACACTATCTTGTTGAAAGGTTCTATACATCTGACCTTTCTCAAGGCATTTTTGTAGACAAGAACTCCGTTTTTTCCTTTTTTCGGATGGTAAATATTTCTCAGAACATGGAGTGTGAATCCAACCCATGTTTGAATTGAAATTGAGATACTGATACAAGTTCTTCCCTTCTGAATCAGGTATATTCATATCTGAAAGAGGTTGACAATAAGTTTTTTCAAAATGGACTATTTGTCCCTCTGTTAGAGGTGTTCCAGAAATGTCTGCGATCGAGTAAATAGCTCCACGAACGAATGGATCGTATCGAATTGGAAAATGGAAAGATTTGTAGAAGTTATACCCTTCGTCGCCACTTTGCGGAAAATCGTTAGGTATCAATATGTTAGATACCTGTAACTCGATTGGTGAAATAGTATCTCTCTTCAAAAAAGCATGTTTTTTTTGACCATCGCAAAAAGAAAAGATTTTGTTGCGAATGAACAAGATTTTGAGGAATTGTCCATACGTAAAATCATAATTATTGATACGGGCCTTTTCCACATAAAAAGGGAATCTTTTGTTACAATAGAAGCAGAAGTGATATTGATTATTCAAGAATCGAAGTCGATTTGCTTTATAAAAATAGTATATCAATGAACTTCTATGAAATGGTTTCACGGGATTCAGCCAATTGTCTGGATCGTGGGATATCATTGAGAAATAGGAATCTGTGTTATCAAAAGATTTCCTGCGATTCTTTCTAGTATGGAATGAGTCAATCATCCACTTTGGTATCTTATTGAACAAAAATGGTGATATTGTTCCTCCATTGATCAAGAATTTCGATTTTTGGGAAGTATCTTGGTCATCCAATAATAAGGGTTTCCTTTTTTTCAAATGAAAGATTTGAAGACCTATTGATTCTAATAACTGATTACAGAGTGGATCATTCGGACCTTTCAATTCATAGATGTGGATCTCGGACCTATGAATGGGGATACCCCCAAAACTCACAAATAAAAAAGAAGGAAGTGAGTTAGACAAAAAGAGAAGAAACTTGGGCAAAAAAAGAAGTAACTTGGACAAAAATAAACAAAGTGACTTAGACAAATCTTTTTTGTCGATAACCTCAGACCAATCAATCGAATATTGATTAATATGTAATCGATCGAACACTACTTGAAAACGGCTATTCTGCTCAGAAATGAAATAGTCCAAATGTTCCTGGAAATTCTTGCTCCCATTGGACCATTTGTATCTATATACATTAGGATCCCAATTCATAGATCTCTCCGTTCGAGAAATCAAAATAAGAGGATCGAACCACTTCTTCTGACTCTTTTTCAAATTTGATAAATGTTGGTTGATCGTGTATTTCATTCTAGTTCGATGATTCAGAGTATCATTTCCTATTTGATACCTTTGAATTCCATATTCGAAGTTGCAATTGAATCGATTCAATACATTTCTTATGTAACCATGGGTGCTATATTGGATTTGAATCAGATTTCGGATCAATCTATATTGATTGACTGCCTCCATTATGTTGTTGCTAGCAAATACAACTATTTTAGGTTTTGGATCTTCCACATTATTTCCGCAAGAGGTCTGGACCCATTTTTTTATGATCCTTCGATAAAAAGATTCATTCTCTTCATAAAAAAGAGGAGGTAGAACCAATAAAGAGTGCTTTTTCGATTCATCCCTGGAGTTCAATAACTCATTCAAGAAATGTTTTTGATCCAATCCGGAGGAATCCATAGAAAAATCAAATTCCTTATGATACACCAGATCCGGCTCGGTTATTGATAGAGTGAATAGATCTGCCATTTCTTGAAATATATCTTCTGATTCAAAATCGTGGTGTAACGTGTATCTCCCCCTGTTCCGGTCATGGAATAGATGAAATAA
>NW_028196711.1:37500-75000 GCF_037176805.1 Vigna unguiculata | reverse complement strand
CAAATAAGAAATATCATTTTATGTAATTTTATGTACAGTAGTGGGGAATTATGGGACAAAAAATAAATCCGCTTGGTTTCAGACTTGGTACAACTCAAAGTCATGATTCTATTTGGTTTGCACAACCAACAAAATATTCTGAGAATATACAAGAAGATAAAAAAATACGAGATTGGATAAAAAATTTTATACAAAAAAATAGAAGAATATCCTCGGGTGTCGAGGGAATTGGAGAGATAAAGATTCAAAAAAGAATCGATCTGATTCAAGTCATAATATATATGGGATTTCCAAAGTTATTAATAGAGGGTAAGCCTCAAAAAATCGAAGAATTACAGACGAATATGCACAAAAAACTGAATTGTGTGAATAGAAAACTAAACATTGCTATTGTAAAAGTTACAAATGCTTATAAACACCCTAATATTCTTGCAGAATTTATAGCTGGACAATTAAAGAATAGAGTTTCATTTCGTAAAGCAATGAAAAAAGCTATTGAATTAACTGAACAAGCAGGTACAAAAGGAGTTCAAGTACAGATTGCAGGACGTATTGATGGAAAAGAAATTGCACGTGTCGAATGGATCAGAGAAGGTAGGGTTCCTCTCCAAACCATTCGAGCTAAAATTGAATATTGTTGTTATACAGTTCGAACTATTTATGGAGTTTTAGGGATAAAAGTTTGGATATTTTCGAAATAAAGAAAAATATGTCCTTCTTTCTATTCAATAATTCAATGTCCTATTTTGATTTTATATAAAACAAAAAAGAAAAAATTACTCGATTTTGATTCTCAAAAATTTATCTATTTTATAAGATTGAATCGACTAAAAAAAGAAATTAATCATTTTATAGAGGATTGCCATGCTTAGTGTGTGACTCGTTAGTTTTTTAGAATGATTAAAAAAAAAAAAGAAACCGGTTAATAGTATCAATTCATTTAAAAAGAACTAATAACCAACACATCACTTCGGATTATCTAGATCTAAAGAATTAGTCAAAAGAAAAAAAATTTAATAAAAAAAGAATATAGCAACTGAAAAATTGTGAAAGATAAAAGAAAAAAAAGATTATTTAGTTGTAAAGCAATAAAAATATATAGATAAAAGAAAAGGTGAAAGAAAGAGATTAAAATATATCAATGATATAGAATTCGAATATGTAAAGGTCTATGGGTCATCTCAGAAAAGATAGTGTATTAAAGCATCCTTAAAAATAAAAAAGAATAATATATATATTTTTTTTTTATTTTTAATGTCAATAAATTAAGAGCTCTGAATCAAGAAAAACTGATAATATTGATTCACGAAAAAAGAAATGAATATTCTATTCTAAAAAAATTTTATTAATTTTTAGCTATGAGAAAGGCTCCATTGTCGAATTAAAACCTAACCATTAATCGAGAGGCGATGGGAACGACGAAACCTGCAAATACTTAAGACTTAAGATTTTATTAAAAAAATCTTAAAGAAAACAAATCTTAATGATTTCTTAGGTGGGATGGCGGAAGAAACCTAAAAACAATCCATTTTTTAGGAGTTGTACCCTACATTAACATCTGAATTTCATTACATCTGAATTTGAGAATAAAAGAGTAAATATTCGCCCGCGAGAATTTTTCTTTTATTGAATTTTTTTATATTTTTGCCAATTCTAAGAATCGATATTGAAAACAAGATCTAAAAATTTCGAAGATTGTATGAAATCTCAAAAAATACCGAGATTTCGTTATTTACTAAACATATGACTATTTCTATTATTTTATCGATTAGATAGAATCTATATCCATATAGATATAGATATTTGAATTACTTCATTCGCGAGGAGCCGTATGAGGTGAAAATCTCATGTACGGTTCTGTAATAAAGATGGAATTGAAAAACAACCATCAATTATAACCCCCAAAGAACCAGATTTCGTAAACAACATAGAGGAAGAATGAAGGGAATATCCTATCGAGGTAATAATATTTGCTTCGGAAGATATGCTCTTCAGGCACTTGAGCCAGCTTGGATAACATCTAGACAAATAGAAGCGGGACGGCGGGCAATGTCAAGAAATGTTCGCCGAGGTGGACAAATATGGGTACGTATTTTTCCAGACAAACCGGTTACAGTAAGACCTACTGAAACACGTATGGGTTCAGGAAAAGGATTTCCCGAATATTGGGTAGCTGTTGTTAAACCTGGGAAAATACTTTATGAAATGGGTGGAGTACCAGAAAATATAGCAAGAAAGGCTATTTCAATAGCATCATCCAAAATGCCGATACGAACTCAATTCATTATTTCAGGATAATAAAAGAGAACCAAAGAAAATAGGTCTTTAGAATGAAAAGAAAAAAGGCAATAATAGGTTCCTTTTTTTTTGAACACAAAATATTTTTACTTCCTTTTTTAGATTGAAATAATAAAAAAATGATATGATTCAACCTCAAACTCATTTGAATGTAGCGGATAACAGCGGAGCACGTGAACTGATGTGTATTCGAATCCTAGGAGCTAGTAATCGACGATATGCTTATATTGGCGACATTGTTGTTGCTGTAATCAAACAAGCAGTACCAAATACGAACTTAGAAAAATCTGAAGTGATCAGAGCTGTAATTGTACGTACTTGTAAACAACTAAAACGTAGCAACGGTATAATAATTCAGTATGATGATAATGCTGCAGTTATAATTGATCAAGAAGGAAATCCAAAAGGAACTCGAATCTTTTGCGCAATCGCCCGGGAATTGAGACAGTTAAATTTCACTAAAATAGTTTCATTAGCACCTGAGGTATTATAAGAGGAAACCACGATATGGATATATTCTTTTTTTGTGAAATAGATAAATGTATCTATTTTATCTCAAAAATATATCTTTTGTAATAATTATTATTTTGAAGAATTCGTACTTATAAGTTTTAGAAGTAGCCATTTTTCTTTATTTCAGATTTATACTTGAAAACCTAAACAATATCTATATCTATCTATATATAGATATGGGCGAACGACGGGAATTGAACCCGCGCATGGTGGATTCACAATCCACTGCCTTGATCCACTTGGCTACATCCGCCCTTATAGTAAAAATGATCTATATCTCAAATTCTACCTTTTCATTATCCTTTTTTTTCTAACAAAGGAAAAAAAAAAAGATAAGGAATCATTAAATCAATCAAAAACGTATGTATAAATCTATAGAAATCTAAAAAAAAGATTACTAATCCAATATCCAATATAAAGGAGCAATATTAACAAAGTTGATATTGCTCCTTTATTTTTAAACAAAAACTCGTCTACTTTAAATTAAGATCAAAATTTTATCCATTAACAGATGGAGCTTCCATCGCAGCTAGATCTAGAGGGAAATTATGAGCATTACGTTCATGCATTACTTCCATACCAAGGTTAGCTCGGTTAATAATATCAGCCCAGGTATTTATTACACGACCTTGACTATCAACTACGGATTGGTTGAAATTAAAACCATTTAAGTTGAAAGCCATAGTGCTGATACCTAAAGCGGTAAACCAAATACCTACTACAGGCCAAGCAGCTAGGAAGAAATGTAAAGAACGAGAATTGTTGAAACTTGCATATTGGAAGATTAATCGGCCAAAATAACCATGAGCAGCTACAATATTATAAGTTTCTTCCTCTTGACCAAATCTGTAACCTTCATTAGCGGATTCATTTTCTGTGGTTTCCCTGATCAAACTAGAAGTTACCAAGGAACCATGCATAGCACTGAATAGGGAGCCGCCGAATACACCAGCTACACCTAACATGTGAAATGGATGCATAAGAATATTATGCTCAGCCTGAAATACAATCATAAAATTGAAAGTACCTGAAATTCCTAGAGGCATACCATCCGAAAAGCTTCCTTGACCAATAGGATAGATCAAGAAAACAGCAGTAGCGGCTGCAACAGGAGCTGAATATGCAACAGCAATCCAAGGACGCATACCCAGACGAAAACTAAGTTCCCACTCACGACCCATGTAGCAAGCTACACCAAGTAAGAAGTGTAGAACAATTAGTTCATAAGGACCGCCGTTGTATAACCACTCATCAACAGAAGCTGCTTCCCAGATCGGATAAAAATGCAAACCTATAGCCGCAGAAGTAGGAATAATCGCACCAGAAATGATATTGTTTCCATAAAGTAGAGATCCAGAAACAGGCTCACGAATACCATCAATATCTACTGGAGGGGCAGCGATAAAAGCGATAATAAATACAGAAGTTGCAGTCAATAAAGTAGGAATCATCAAAACACCAAACCATCCAATGTAAAGACGATTTTCGGTGCTGGTTATCCAATTACAGAAGCGACCCCATAGGCTTTCGCTCTCGCGTCTCTCTAAAATTGCAGTCATGGTAAAATCTTGGTTCATTTAATCATTAGGGACTCCCAAGCACAAAAATTCTCTATAATGCGAGAATTTGAGGACTTGTTATTCAACAGTATAACATGACTTATATACCAGTGTCAACCAATACTAATATCCATAGTATGTTCTTATTCATTAGTATGTTCTTATTCATTTCGGTTTATCCGAATTTACCTTGTTTATCCCATTTCATTGATTCATAAAAAAAGTTTATTTTCTATATATCATTCTATTTATAGAAATAGAGAATAGAAATATAGATATAATACAACATCGATCTACAAAAATGAGTTGCCCGGGACTTGAACCCGGAACTAGTCGGATGAAGTAGATAATTTATTCTTGAATAAAATTCAACAATAGAATAAAACAAGAAAAAATCCCTCCCCAAGCCGTGTTTGCAGTTTTCATTGCACACGGCTTTCCCTATGTATACATCTAAACCTTAATTACTTGCCTAGCAAAAGACTCTAAGAAAGTGAAATATAATATTTAATTCATTAACCCCGAATCTTGACTCTGACTACATGAGCATTTCAAAATCCTATATATAGATATAGAAGACTAAAAAAAATGATTTTTTTATCCTCATTGAATAAAAAGAAGGAAGTTCGTTTTATCAATTTACACCGATTTAAAAAATAACATAACCTATTTTCAATTATAAATAATTGACGAAATCGTTTCTTAAAAGAATATCCAAATACCAAATACGACCTCTATAAAACCTACGCAAAGTAAAAGAAGTTCTTGGAAAAATCAAAGAAAAAAGATCTTCTTCTGTAAAAAATTCTTGCAATAATTTTTCTGAACTTAATTTTTTCAAATAAATGCGCACAGTACTTTTATGCTTACGAGCCAAAGTTTTTATACAAGAAAACCGAAGTATATATTTTATTTGATAGAAACTCTTTTTTTTTGCAGATCCATTGTAATAATGAGAAAAATTTCTGCATATGCGCAAAAACCGGTCAATAATATCAAAATCAGATAAATTGGCCCAAACCGGCTTACTAATAGGATGACCCATTACATTACAAAATTTTGTTTTAGCCAATGATCTCATTAGAGGAATAATGGGAACTATTGTATCAAGTTTTTTTATAACAATTTTAATAAGAAATGAATTTTGCAACATTTGACTTCGTACTACTGAAAGATTTAGTGGAATACTTAAAAAATAGCCTAAAAAGTGAAATGAATACTGAGATAATTCGTTTATATAGATCGTTTCTAGTCCAGCCCAAATATCAAAATGACATTGCCATAAATATATAAAATAGTATTTCCATTTATTTATCAAAAAAGGAGTATTCTTTAAAACCAGAATTGATTTTCCTTGATATCTAACATAATGGATGAAAGTATCCTTAAAGAAGAAGAAAGTATATGAACAATTCTTAGTAGATACTTCTACAAGATGTTTTATTTTTTCATAGAAAAAAATTCGCTCAAAAAAAACGCGAAAATGTTTTAACTGTAACTGAGAGGATTTGTTACGTAGAAAAAGAAAGATAGATTCATATTCCCATACATATAAATTATATAGGAACAAGAAAATTCTTCGATTCCTTTTTGAAAAAAAAGTAAAAATCCATTTTTTTGGAGGAAAAAGACTATTCCAATTATAATAGTAATAAAAAAACAACCTTATTAAATGAAAGAAAGAGACATCTTTTATCGAATATCGCAGGATTTGAACCAAGATTTCCAGATGGATAGGATAGGGTATTCGTATATCTGACTTATGATTTAAATATATCAGTTGATCTTCGAAAAAGGGAAAGATCGAATGAATTGATTGAAAATTTTTATAAGATTTTACGATTTCTAATCCCCTTAAGGAAGAGCTAAATAATTGTAGAGAAAATAGAATCTCCACGACGATACCAAAACCTTCTAATATTATTTGAGAAAAAAAATGATAATTATAACCCACAAAAGTATTTTTTTTAGAATCATTAACAAAAAGAATGAAATGAGTCTGTTGATACATTCGAGTACTTAAACGTTTTACAATTAGTAAACTAAATTTATTGTTATAATCGACATTTTCTATAAAAAAGGACTCATGAGCATAAGCTAGTCCATAAATAGATTCCCGAAAAAAAAGTGGGTATAGGATGTCCTGGTATCGAGATCTACGGAGTTCTAAATATGCTTGATATTGCTCCATTAAAAAAAAAAAAGTCTATTTGGTCAAACAAAGAATCAGAGATTCATTGGATTATCAAATGATACATAGTGCGATATGGTCAAAACAGAAAATTATAGGTATAAATATATACCTAGAGAAGTAAAACCCATTAACGGACTCTCTCTAATCGATTTTTTGCCTAATTTTTGTTCTAGGATAACGAGCTAATTAAGAATCCTTTATTTTTTTTTTACCTAATCGCTCTTTTGATTTTGGAAAAAATATCTTTATCAATATACTCTTTCTTTTACACATTTATCGCTACCCCAAAATACCAAAAGATAATGGAAAATAGCTATATAGTTAGGACTCATAACAAAAATAAACCATTCACCAGAAAAGCTTTTCCCACATCAAGCACTAACCTATTTTTAACGTACAATTAGATGGGGTAATGATCCAAATAAAAAATAAATGAAAGCTCGATGCTTTTTGTTTCCCTATTAGAATTAGAACCACCAAGTTCTATCCCTTTATTAATCAAACCCAACGGAATTTTTTTTGTTACGAGCCAAAAATTCAAACAAAAATTTGAGCTGGATCCTAAAAGAATGAAATATTTTTAGAATTCTTCATTGATACGACATGCTACTTTTTCCAGTCATTCCTTTCTGGATCAGTCGTGGTTTTACAAGCTCTACCGATAGTATCGACGAACCCATTGCTTCATAGAAATGCGTAAAAAATAGAGTCGCTCTTAAAAGCCGAGTACTCTACCATTGAGTTAGCAACCCCATTACAATTTAAAAAATAAGGTGGATATTTATACCCAATCGCAATCAAAAAAATAAAATTACAAAATTGAATTGTCTAAAAAACTAAAAAAAGATATACCACCTATTTAAATACTATGTTCTTGAAATACTATGTTAGAGTTATCCATTATTATTATATATATAAGACTATATATATATTGGTATATATAGATCTAATATTTTCGTATATATATTCGTGTTTACCTTTCAATTCACTTACTTATTCATTAACAAAGTTTTTCTTGTTTGTCTCGCAGAAAGAAAACCAATGAACCTACCATTTGATGAAGTAATAACGCCTATTTAACGTAAGTAAGGTGATCAATTTATTCACGATCGGATTATATTTATTTGATACAGTGTTGTCAATATTAGTATTGAAAAAAAAATACAATCGAATAAATACAATCGAATTAATAAGATTTTCAATCTTATTAATTCGATTATTAGTATTATGTTAGAATTACTTATAAGAAAAATTATTTAAATATATATATATCTTTTTTTATTCTAAAATGATATTCTAAACTAAAAAAACGTATAAAATTATAGAAATATAGAAATCAATAGGAAAATACAAATTTCATATAGAAATGGAACAACTTCCCTATTATGTGAAATTCACATCGAAAAAGGCAATAGCCAGTTTCCCTTATAAATTGTAATCACTTTTTTCGTAAAATATCGTCTACTTACTATGCTTCTATTCCAATACGAAAGATAGAAATCTGTTTAATAATTAAGTATCTTTGTATTCGGCTCAATCCTTCTTTTAGGAAAAGATTGTGCCGAGTTTAATTGCAATTAATCCAAAGTATCCATTGCTTCGAATTCAAATAGTATCCATTGCTTCGAATTCAAATTTGATCTCCTTCCATACTTCGCAAGCAGCAGCTAATTCAGGACTCCATTTGCTAGCCTCACGGATAATTTCATTACCTTCACGAGCAAGATCACGTCCTTCATTTCGAGCCTTCACACAGGCTTCAAGAGCTACTCGATTAGCTACAGCACCTGGTGCATTTCCCCAAGGGTGTCCTAAAGTTCCTCCGCCAAATTGAAGTACGGAATCATCTCCAAAGATTTCGGTCAGAGCAGGCATATGCCAAACGTGAATACCTCCCGAAGCAACAGGCAGAACACCTGGTAGAGAAACCCAATCCTGAGTGAAATAAATACCACGACTTCGATCTTTTTCAACAAAATCATCACGCAGTAAGTCAACAAAACCTAAAGTGATATCTCTTTCCCCTTCAAGTTTACCTACTACGGTACCGGAGTGAACATGATCTCCACCAGACAAACGTAATGCTTTAGCTAATACACGAAAGTGCATACCATGATTCTTTTGTCTGTCGATAACTGCATGCATTGCACGATGTATATGAAGAAGTAGACCATTATCTCGGCAATAATGAGCCAAGCTAGTATTTGCAGTGAATCCCCCTGTTAAATAATCATGCATTACGATAGGAACGCCTAATTCTCTGGCAAATACAGCTCTTTTCATCATTTCTTCGCATGTACCCGCAGTTGCATTCAAGTAATGCCCTTTGATTTCACCTGTTTCAGCCTGTGATTTAAAAATCGCTTCAGCACAAAATAAGAAACGGTCTCTCCAACGCATAAATGGTTGGGAATTCACATTTTCATCATCTTTGGTAAAATCAAGTCCCCCACGAAGACATTCATAAACAGCTCTACCATAATTCTTAGCGGATAACCCCAATTTAGGTTTAATAGTACATCCTAATAGGGGACGACCATACTTGTTCAATTTATCTCTCTCAACTTGGATGCCGTGAGGCGGACCTTGGAAAGTTTTAATATAAGCGGTTGGGATTCGCAAATCCTCCAGACGTAGAGCACGCAGTGCCTTGAACCCAAATACATTACCGACAATAGAAGTAAACATGTTAGTAACAGAACCTTCTTCAAAAAGGTCTAAAGGATAAGCTACGTAAGCAATATATTGATTTTCTTCCCCAGCAACAGGTTCGATGTGATAGCATCGTCCTTTGTAACGATCAAGACTGGTAAGCCCATCGGTCCACACAGTTGTCCATGTACCAGTAGAAGATTCGGCGGCTACCGCAGCACCTGCTTCTTCAGGTGGAACTCCAGGTTGAGGAGTTACTCGAAATGCTGCCAAGATATCAGTATCTTTGGTTTCATACTCAGGAGTATAATAATTCAATTTATAATCTTTAACACCAGCTTTGAACCCAACACTTGCTTTAGTCTCTGTTTGTGGTGACATAAATCCCTCCCTACAACTCTTGAATTAAGAATTCTTGAAACAATAAGGTCTACTCGATATGACTTAGGAGTTAATGAAATCTTTTACAAAAATCAACTACTATTATCAATTAATCCCAAAGGTTCGTTATGTTATTATTAAATTAAACGATGGTATTTGATTTGTCAAATACATCATTATTGTATACTCTTTTCTATGTATGGCGCAACCCAATCTTTTTTTTTTTTCAATTTGATCTTATTTTTTAATTTTGAAATCGAAAGATCTAATCTAAATAATAATAATAATTTATTCTTAATCTTGACAGTGATATATGTTGTCTATGTAAATCCTAGATGTAAAAATAGGCAGCTTTCTCCCCGGAAAATAAAAAAAGAGGTCAAAAAATAGGGAAACAGAGGGTAAGTCTAAAAAATTGTCTACTGAGGAAATACGAAAGCCAATGATAAAAAAAATGAATTCTAAATTAAGGTACAGGTTCGAATTCCATACAGAATATAGATGATATTTTCTAGAATGATAGAAAAAAAGAAAAGACTTTCGAAAGATTTTATCCAATTGAAATTTTCAAAATAACTGCAGTAAGCTTAAGAATTCAATAATTGAATTTGAATAAGTAAGTAAACAGTTAAAGAGGATTGATGGAATAGTACCAAAAAAATGGAGTACTAACTCCCATTTCTTATTTCTTTTTGAATTAACCGATCAACTTGCTTTCTTATCGAACATTTCTTTTTGATTTAAAAACTTTTTCGGAAAAAAAAATTGGCTTTTGATATGCGAATAAATCCTCCTACTTCCGGTCCTGAAGTTTCTTCGATTGAAAAAAAAAATCTGGGACATATTGACCAAATAATTGGTCCGGTACTAGATGTAGCCTTTCCCCCGGGGAAGATGCCTAATATTTACAATGCTCTGGTAGTTAAGGGTCGAGATACTGTTGGTCAACAAATTAATGTGACTTGTGAAGTACAACAATTATTAGGAAATAATCGAGTTAGGGCTGTAGCTATGAGTGCTACAGATGGTCTAATGAGAGGAATGCAAGTTATTGACACAGGAACTCCCCTAAGTGTTCCAGTAGGCGGAGCAACTCTAGGACGAATTTTCAACGTGCTTGGAGAGCCGATTGATAATTTAGGTCCTGTAGATACTCGTACAACATCTCCCATTCATAGATCTGCGCCTACCTTTATACAATTAGATACAAAATTATCTATTTTTGAAACAGGAATAAAAGTAGTAGATCTTTTAGCTCCTTATCGTCGTGGAGGAAAAATAGGACTTTTCGGTGGAGCTGGAGTGGGTAAAACAGTACTTATTATGGAATTGATCAATAACATTGCCAAAGCTCATGGAGGTGTATCTGTATTTGGCGGAGTAGGTGAGCGTACTCGCGAGGGAAATGATCTTTATATGGAAATGAAAGAATCTGGAGTAATTAATGAACAAAATATTGCAGAATCCAAAGTAGCTTTAGTATATGGTCAAATGAATGAACCACCCGGAGCTCGTATGAGAGTTGGTTTAACTGCCCTAACTATGGCGGAATATTTTCGAGATGTCAATGAGCAAGATGTACTTCTATTTATCGACAATATCTTCCGCTTCGTTCAAGCAGGATCTGAAGTATCTGCCTTATTGGGTCGAATGCCCTCTGCTGTGGGTTATCAACCCACTCTTAGTACTGAAATGGGTTCTTTACAAGAAAGAATCACTTCTACCAAAGAAGGGTCCATAACTTCTATTCAAGCAGTTTATGTACCTGCCGACGATTTAACTGACCCTGCTCCTGCTACGACATTTGCACATTTAGATGCTACTACTGTACTATCAAGAGGATTAGCCGCCAAAGGTATCTATCCAGCAGTAGATCCTTTAGATTCAACCTCAACTATGCTCCAACCTCGAATCGTTGGTGAAGAACATTATGAGACTGCGCAACGAGTTAAACAAACTTTACAACGTTACAAAGAACTTCAAGACATTATAGCTATCCTTGGCTTGGACGAATTATCCGAAGAAGATCGCTTAACCGTAGCAAGAGCACGAAAAATTGAGCGTTTCTTATCACAACCTTTTTTCGTAGCAGAAGTTTTTACCGGTTCGGCTGGAAAATATGTTGGTCTAGTAGAAACAATTAGAGGGTTTAATTTGATTCTTTCTGGAGAATTAGACGGTCTTCCTGAACAAGCCTTTTATTTGGTAGGTAATATCGATGAAGCTACTGCGAAGGCTACGAACTTAGAAACGGAGAGCAATTTGAAGAAATGACTTTAAATCTTTGTGTATTGACCCCCAATCGAATTGTTTGGGATTCAGAAGTGAAGGAAATCATTTTACCTACTAATAGCGGACAAATTGGAGTATTACCTAATCATGCGCCTATTGCCTCAGCTGTCGATATAGGTATTTTGAGAATACGTCTTAAAGACCAATGGTTAACAATGGCTCTGATGGGGGGGTTTGCTAGAATAAATAATAATGAGATAACTGTTTTAGTAAATGATGCGGAAAAGGGTAGTGACATTGATCCACAAGAAGCACAGCAAACTCTTGAAATAGCAGAAACTAATTTGAATAAGGCTGAAGGCAAGAGACAAACAATTGAGGCAAATCTAGCTCTTAGACGAGCTAGAACACGAGTAGAGGCTATCAATGTTATTTCATAACAAGTTGAAATTGATGCGTCCCAATATCCGAAAACAATAAAAAGAAAAAAGAAACAGTCAGAAGAAAAAAGTAAGTAGAAAAGCTTATTAGATACCACAGTCAAAGGTATCTAATAAGTTATAACTATACCTTACCTACTATTGGATTTGAACCAATGACTCCCGCCGTATGAAAGCAATACTCTAACCACTGAGTTAAGTAGGTAATTTAGGACTCCTCCTCAAAAAAAAAAAAAGAAGAGTACCCATCTATCAGATTAATTGATTATAAATGTAAAATTACTGATAAGCAATACCAACCCCCGTTCAAGGGATTCGATCATGTAATATTCATCTTGACAAGCAATTATCTTCATACTATGATAAAATATGTATCAAAAACACAAGGGCTGTAGCTCAGTTAGGTAGAGCACCTCGTTTACACGAGCGCCAATGCTTTTTTTCAGAGGAGTTCATCTTGTAATTAAAAAAGTTTATCTTATAGTAAGAAATCGGTGTCTTACTCCATTTTAAGGAACAAAACAAGAGAACACTAGCCTGACAAAGGGTTTAGCCATAAAATCGAATCCATAATTGATTTGAGATATTGATAAGGTGAATACCCATTTCTCGTCAATGCTAAACATAAAGGGTATAGGGACCTAAAAAAGATTATCTTTTCTTCCTATTTTATGAACTTTAAGGTGTATGAAGTGTCATTTCTTATCTTCTATTTTAATTTTAGTAGGTGGATAAAGAGTCCATTTAACTTAAGTTGATCTAGGCCAGAAGCAGACCTACGTCAAGATAATCCTTCTTTGAAACACTTTGGTAGTGCTCTTTGATTGTTATACAAATAAAAAAGAAGAGCATAGGGAATCATCTCTTTATTCTTTACTGTAAAAAAAAAAAAAGATGGTGGACTAACTAATATTTTTATCAGTTAATGAAAAAGCTCAATGCAAAAAAAAATGCATGTTGGGTTTTGAAAACAATTTAAATCATTTAGATAATAATTAGTTTGATCTGTTTTACCGAGAAGGTCTACGGTTCGAGTCCGTATAGCCCTAATATTCCTACAGATACTAATAATATTAATACTATTTTGGATCGAATAGATCTCATTACTAAGACTATTACTAAAAAAAAAACAATTTGTAACTTTCTATTCGAACATATTCATATTCGATAGAATAATATTAATATTAGTATATTCAGCTAGTCTAAAAAAATGGAGACTTTAGACTAAAAATGAAAATGAATTTGGTATATTTTCTACATTCAGAGGAGTACTTTTATGTTTCTTCTTTACGAATATGATATTTTTTGGGCATTTCTAATAATATCAAGTTTGATTCCTATTTTGGCATTTCTAATTTCTGGAATTTTAGCCCCCATTAGCAAGGGACCGGAAAAACTTTCTAGTTATGAATCCGGAATAGAACCAATAGGCGATGCTTGGTTACAATTTCGAATCCGTTATTATATGTTTGCTCTCATTTTTGTTGTTTTTGATGTTGAAACGGTTTTTCTTTATCCATGGGCAATGAGTTTCGATGTATTAGGGGTATCCGTATTTTTAGAAGCTTTCTTATTCGTGCTTATCCTAATTGTTGGTTCAGTTTATGCATGGCGAAAGGGGGCATTAGAATGGTCTTAATTCTTGACTATTTAGACAATTAGAAAAAAAAATATTGAGACAATTATGAATTCCATTGAGTTTCCCTTACTTGATCAAACAACCCAAAATTCAGTTATTTCAACGACATTAAATGATTTTTCAAATTGGTCAAGATTATCCAGTTTATGGCCGCTTCTTTATGGTACGAGTTGTTGCTTCATTGAATTTGCTTCATTAATAGGATCACGATTCGATTTTGATCGTTATGGACTAGTACCACGATCGAGTCCTAGGCAGGCGGACCTAATTTTAACAGCGGGCACTGTAACTATGAAAATGGCCCCTTCTTTAGTTCGATTATATGAACAAATGCCCGAACCTAAATATGTTATTGCTATGGGAGCCTGTACAATTACGGGGGGGATGTTTAGTACCGATTCTTATAGTACTGTTCGAGGCGTAGATAAGCTAATTCCTGTAGATGTATATTTGCCGGGCTGTCCACCTAAACCGGAGGCCATTATAGATGCTATAACAAAACTTCGTAAGAAAATATCTCGAGAAATATATGAAGATCCAATGAGTTTTCAACGAGAGAATAGATGTTTTACTACCAACCATAAGTTTCATGTTGGATACAGTACTTATACTGACAATTATGGTCAAGAATTTTTCTATCAACCGCCATCTACTTCAGAGATATCGTCTGACACATTTTTTTAAAGTACAATAATAAAAAGCAATTCCTTTTTTAAAAATTTCATCGTATTTTAAAAATTTCATCGTAATAGAAAATACTAATACCAAACTCATAAAAAAAATTTAGGAGAAGCAAAAAATGCAAGGTCGTTTGTCTTCTTGGCTAGTCAAACATGGACTAATTCATAGATCCTTGGGTTTCGATTACCTAGGAATAGAGACTTTACAAATAAAGCCCGAGGATTGGCATTCCATTGCTGTCATTTTATATGTATATGGTTACAATTATCTACGTTCTCAATGTGCCTATGATGTAGCACCCGGAGGACTCTTAGCTAGTGTATATCATTTTACAAGAATAGAGTATGGTATAAATCAACCCGAAGAGGTATGCATAAAAATATTTGTATCAAGAAAAAATCCCAGAATTCCTTCGATTTTTTGGGTTTGGAAAAGTGCGGATTTTCAAGAAAAGGAATCTTATGATATGTTGGGAATCTCTTATGATAGTCATCCGCGTCTAAGACGTATTTTAATGCCCGAAAATTGGATAGGATGGCCTTTGCGTAAAGATTATATTGCTCCAAATTTTTATGAAATACAAGATGCTCACTAAATGATAAAAATAATAAACTAATCCAAACTTCTGCAACCCCAGTCAAAGAATATAAGTACATTCTGTTATAGATCAGACAAAATAATTGATTGACATTAAATCAGGCAGAGTAATGGAAGTTGCATTCAGATATTATTATGTGAGAAATCACAAAATTCAGAAATAATAGAATGAATAATTATAGGGTTTAAAATAGGATGGATAGGAGTTTCTTAAGATTCTAAAACAAAAACAATACTGAGTTCTTATCAGCCAAGCCAATAAAAGAAATAGGATGAACTGCAAAAATTCTTTATCTTTATAATAAACTAATTCTTTATCTTTATAATAAACTATATAACGTGCACATCACCATCAATTATACGGCCACGAAAAAAAAAACACAAAGAAAAGGGCTCGATTCTATTTTGGTAATCCTTCTCAGATGAATTCTTAATATTCTCACTCCACCCCAGAACTTCGACTTTTAGGTCTTTTAACCAACTAATTAAACCACTCGAATATTATGGAAATAGAAACCTTTTTTTGTATCGCAGAAAAAAAAGGAAAAAAATAGATAAAGAATTCATTATCTATATATCTATATCTATATATATATAGATACTATAGATAAGCGAATATACCTAATAAAAAATTGCATCTATTCTTTAATCATCTAGGAAAAGTATATCTACAGATACCTAAATAGATCAAAGAAATATGTTATGTATCAGAATCTAGAAGAACACAAATTTGTATGAGTATCTATCCCCCATATTCATTAAAATGAATATGGGGGATAGATACTCATACAAATGAATCTTGTGTCAGGAACCAGATTTGAACTGGTGACACGAGGATTTTCAGTCCTCTGCTCTACCAACTGAGCTATCCCGACCATTCTTGAAGCTTAATACTTTGATTTTAAAAGATTTTTAAAATCTATGTTAATGAATCTATATCAACTAAGTAAAAAAAAAGTTTGTAAGTGAGTTTCCGCAGTAATAATTATTTTTTATTGTTAATCGTTAATTACGCATATGAAAATTCCTTGCTAAAAAATAAGATATTAATTTATACATTTCTGATTAAAAAAAATTCTATGTGTTTCACATATATATTTATATCTATTCCAAAACTCGTCCCTTGTCATTATGATAGATAAGAAAATTATGATAGATAGGAAATTGATGAAAATAAAAATTCCAATTTCGTTGGGAAATAATAAATCGAATAAAACACATAAATAAGGACTTCAAGATAGAGAGGATATAGGAAAAAAATTAGAAAATGAAAAAGTATTTTTGGGGATAGAGGGACTTGAACCCTCATGATTTCTTAAGTCGACGGATTTTCCTCTTACTTTCAATTTCATTGTTGTCGGTATTGACATGTAGAATAGGACTCTATCTTTATTCTCATCTGATTTATCAGTTCTTCAAGGGTTTTAGCCGATTATGATGAAGTGAATAATTTCATCAATAAATATTCCATCTTTTCTTCAACTTCGAATTGATTTGATTCACATTTTTCATTTGTGAATATTTTTATCACAAATAGATCTTCAATAATAAAATAAAAAGTAACAAATTGAAAGAGTATTTCAGTATATATATATATGTTTCTAAATGTTTATCTTTGATCCATTCCTGTAATTTTGGTGAAAGGATTCTTTTACTAATGCAATAAAAAAAGTCGTCAATTTCGTTTGTTAGAACAGCTTCCATAGAGTCTCTGCACCTATCCCTTTTTTATTATCACTTTCTGAATTTTTATTTGTTTTCAGAAAACAGGATTTGGCTCAGGATTGCCCATTGTGAATTCCAGGGTTTCTCTGAATTTGAAAATTATTACTTGGTAAGTTTCCATACCAAAACTCAATCCAATTAAGTCCGTAGCGTCTACCAATTTCGCCATATCCCCATCTTTTTTTTTATTTGAATCTGATTATAATAGAATGCTTTTTTTTTCATTTCTATTATGAGAATTATGCGGGAACTTTTGAATTCATTAAATACATATTATTTTATTAAATATTAAAAACCCCTTTCTCCAATTTTATAGATTTTATTTCATCTATATTGGATACCTTTATTTGTTTGAATCAGAACTAATTCTAATATCTATATATTAACAATTCAATATACACAGATATAGACCACATATCTACTTATCTTCTATGTACCTACTTATCTTCTTTTTTCATACAATTTAGAATACTCGAATGGTCGATTCTTTTTTTTTTTTTGTTTTTGCTTAAAAAAAAAAAGAAAATAAACAATCCATTTATTCATATACAATTTATATAACTAAAACGAATCTAGTGGCTAAAAAAAACCATTCTTTTAATTGAATATAATATAGAATTAGACATTTACTTAGAAATATGGAATTCCTTAATAAATATTTACTAAAATTTATATTTATTCAAATTTACTTTAAGTACTAATAAATAATCTTTTTGAAAGAAATCAATTTAATAATATATATCTAGAATAGTAGATCGAAATAAATTATATTAAATAAATTATATTAATATAATATTAATTATTATCTTGCACTTTATGTTATCAGATAAAATAAATAATAGAAATAATAAAAATTGGGTTTGATTTTCTATATTTTCTTTCTCTATTTTTGATGTTTGTATTAATTTGAATTTTGTTATAAATAACTAAAAATTGATAACTAAGATCCCATTCAATTCTTCTGCATATGTATATTTCGTTTACATTAGCCGGTTTAGCTCAGAGGTTAGAGCATCGCATTTGTAATGCGATGGTCATCGGTTCGAATCCGATAACCGGCTTTTCTCTATTTGTTTTTTACATAATTGATAATATCTTTTTTAGAAATAAAAAATTGGGAGAGTTCGATCTCTGCGGAAGAAATCAAGAAATTAACCTACTTTTTTGTATTCTTTTATATACAATAAATTCGGATATTGATAAAATTCATCTAATTCTTCTTTGTACTATAAAACTTTAGTAGATTTCGCTTCATTTAGAATTCTATAATATTTTTCATTTCGTTTAGTTTTCATTTCGATTTATAAGATTTTTCATTTTAAAAAAGGAGTTTTTATGTCACGTTACAGAGGACCTCGTTTCAAAAAAATACGTCGTCTAGGATATTTACCAGGACTTACTAGTAAAAGGCCAACAGTCAAAAACGAATTTCGAAATCAATTGCGCTTCAGTAAAAAATCTCAATATCGTATTCGTTTAGAAGAAAAACAAAAATTGCGTTTTCATTATGGTCTTACAGAACGACAATTGCTTAAATACGTTCGTATCTCCGGAAAAGCTAAAGGATCAACTGGTCAGGTTTTATTACAACTACTTGAAATGCGCTTGGATAACATACTTTTTCGATTGGGTATGGCTGCGACTATTCCTCAAGCCCGCCAATTTATAAACCATAGACATGTTTTAGTTAATGGTCGTATAGTGGATATACCAAGTTATCGTTGTAAACCTCAAGATATTATTACAGCAAAGGATGAACAAAAATCTAAAACTCTTATTCAAAATTATTTTGATTCAGCCCCCCATGAGAAATTGCCAAATCATTTGACTGTTCACCCTTTCCAATATAAAGGTTTAATTAATCAAATAATAGATAATAAATGGGTTGGTTTGAAAATAAATGAATTACTGGTTGTAGAATATTATTCTCGTCAAACTTAAACTTAACTAAAATAACAAGAGTTTTTTTTACAAGGATTTTCTGCTATTCATATATCATAGACATGGATATGCGAAAATTTTTATTCCTTGCCCACCCGTTATCCACTATTTTTTGTATTACCGAAAAATGAGGAATATAAAGTTGTCCATATCAACAAACAAATTTGAAATATGAAATAATGGTATGCATTGGGATGAGTAATATTGATGAATTTGGTAAAGATTCGGAAAGAGAGGGATTCGAACCCCCGGTAAACAAAAAGCCTACATAGCAGTTCCAATGCTACGCCTTGAACCACTCGGCCATCTCTCCTATATAATGATGCCCAGAAACCGGTTGAATGTTGAATAGTGAATCAATCCTATTTTTCATAAATGCATAAAACCTATTCAAACTATAAAAATACAAAGTAAAATTAAAAAAAAACCTCCTACAAGGTCTTAGGATAAACAAATTTGATTGATGAGTTCATTTTTACGTTATTTCGCACTGTATTATAATTATACAATTCCTTTATTTGTGGGATTGATTTCTCACACCATGATTAATTAAATTATAGAATGGATTTCTACCTATGCCTAGATCTCGGATAAATGAAAATTTTATAGATAAGACCTTTTCAATTGTAGCCAATATCTTATTACGAATAATTCCGACAACTTCAGGAGAAAAAAGGGCATTCACTTATTACAGAGATGGTGTGATTTGATTCCATTTTTTTTGACCGATTTCGGTCAAAAAAAAATGGAATGGAAAAACCCCACGCGTGTTGAAGGTGAAATTTGTAAATAAAAGGATTAATTCCTTCTGTCGTGTATCCTCGATTAATGAAGCCTTATATGCTTGAATTTTAGGTTTCTAGTATTAAGCGAAAGGTTATACCTATACTTATGGGGTTAGGTCAACCCCAAATTACTAGTACTGATAGGCAACATTGGGAAAGAAGCACTACGCTTGGGAATCAAGGACACGAAAACTTTGTATCTATCTATATCCATGGCTTATCGAGATTGGGACTAACAGGAATGGTTGGGACAATAAATATCCATCTCGTTCATATTTTGGATACCCATAGAACCATCGAAGATTATTGAGGTGACTAATTCCAGGAAATTAAGCAGCGTAGAGGACAAAGAAATTGTTGAAGTTCTTATTTTTTTTTATCAAGTACCTACATACTTAATGTTAAGAAATAATTTTTGACAGGAAGGTTGGCTAGAGATTTATTGTAAAAACACTAGCTCTGTTCAGTTGAGAATGAGAATACTGGAATATTTTTTGATTTGATGGATTTTTCTCATTACACACATAAGGGGGGAGCCGTATGAGATGAAAATCTCACGTACAGTTCTGGAGCGGAGATTCTTTGAACCGAATGACGACCGTAACGGATGTCAGCTCAATCTGAAGGAAATTATGCAGAAGCTTTACAGAATTATTATGAGGCTATGCGACTGGAAATTGATCCCTATGATCGAAGTTATATACTTTATAACATAGGCCTTATTCACACAAGTAACGGAGAACATACTAAAGCTTTGGAATATTATTTTCGGGCGCTCGAACGAAACCCATTTTTACCCCAAGCTTTTAATAATATGGCCGTGATCTGTCATTACGTGCGACTATCTCCACTATAGAAAGAAAAAAGAAAAGAACAAGCAAATCCACAAATTTTAATATAAGAAATATAGAAATATAAATAATTATAAATAAGAAAGGCTTTCTACATATATATATCGTTCAAAACAACGATTTTTATCAGCTGTAGCAAAGAAACTTCATAGAAGTAAAAATATGAAGAAATCGATATGTCTAGATACCCTCTTTTTCTATGGATAAAAGATCTAATTGATAAAGGAAGCATCGTAAGGATCAATTAACACGGTTTTCAATCGATATAATAAAAACTGCTTCCTTATCTCATGATAAATAAAGAAGTCAGGAATCCACTTATGTAATAAAAAGGATCCCCTGGTATTTTGAGCAGCGGTGTAGTATCAAATCCCAAAGATAGAAAGTATTTTCTCTTTACTTATAAGAACTTATAAGATAAGAAAGAAAAAACTTTTACCAAGATTCTATAGAAATGAATCTATCATATATTTTTGTATATGATATATAAAATCGAGATAGTTACCTTTCAGAAAATTAGAATTAGGGCGTTAATGCCAATGCTTGATTCCCTTTTCTGAAGGTAGGAGAAAAGATAAAACTAAAAAAAAAGATGAAATTCTTTGAAATTCTTTATTTATTAGTAAAAATGAAAGTTTGAAACTCATATTAATAATTTCTTTTTTTCTTTTAGTTAACTTCAAGATAATAGAACAAAAAAAGAATTGACTACTGAGCCGTATGAGTCAGGAAATTCTCAAGTACGGTTCTAAGGAAAGGAATTGACTCACCTATTTCGACCGAGGAGAACAGGCCATTCGGCAGGGAGACTCAGAAGTTGCGGAGTCTTGGTTTAATCAAGCCGCTGAATATTGGAAACAAGCTATAGCTCTCACCCCCGGTAATTATATTGCAGCACAGAATTGGTTGAAGATCACAGGGCGTTTTGAATAAGAACACTCTGTTTCTTTTTTTTCTTATATATTTATCTATCTATATAAAGATATAGATAGATAAATATATATTGTTATAAATTCTTGTTTCTTGTCCCTATCAAATTCAAAAATCATTTCTATAGGAACGACCAATCACATAATTTAAATATATCCCTTCTAATTTTGTTCGATTTTGTCTAGTATTTCATAGAAATAAACGAGATGTGGATACAGTAGATAATTTTCTCCTTTTTTCTGTTATTTAAACTAATATTCAATCAAATTAAGAAAAGAGACCTTCAAAAAAAGAAATAAAATATAGGTATATTGCCTAATAATGAATGCTAATGCCTGCTCAATTTGAAATAGAGTACATACTTATACTTTATCTAAAAAAAAAAATAAAATCTAAGGAATAGAATTAGAATAAAATCTGAATACATTTGATTAGGCTGCACGAAAAATTATTGAACTTCCATTCAGAGTTCCCAAAAAGGTCTTAGAAGATTAAAATAGGTCCGTTGAGCGCCTCACTCTTATGTCATAATAGATTCGAACACTTGCCCCGAATTGACTTCGAGATCATAATTGTTCTAGTGAAAAACTAAAGAAATGAAATTTACTAAGATATCCAATACATGAGAGATAGGAGAGAACAAAACTCAATAGAAACATCTCTAATAAGTTCACTAATTCTGTTTTATGTTGGCAGGTCTCTTTGTATGTGTTGTCTGGAAAGAGGAGGACTCAATGATTATTCGTTCACCGGAACCAGAAGTTAAAATTTTGGTAGATAGGGATCCTATAAAAACTTCTTTTGAGGAATGGGCAAAACCTGGTCATTTCTCAAGAACAATAGCTAAGGGACCAGATACTACTACTTGGATCTGGAACCTACATGCTGACGCTCATGATTTTGATAGCCATACTAATGATTTAGAGGAGATTTCCCGAAAAGTTTTTAGTGCGCATTTTGGCCAACTCTCTATCATCTTTCTTTGGCTGAGTGGCATGTATTTTCATGGTGCTCGTTTTTCCAATTATGAGGCATGGTTAAGTGATCCTACTCACATTAGGCCTAGTGCTCAGGTGGTTTGGCCAATAGTGGGTCAAGAAATATTGAATGGTGATGTAGGGGGGGGGTTCCGAGGAATACAAATAACCTCTGGTTTTTTTCAGATTTGGAGAGCATCTGGAATAACTAATGAATTACAACTCTATTGTACTGCAATTGGTGCATTGGTCTTTGCAGCCTTAATGCTTTTTGCTGGTTGGTTTCATTATCACAAAGCTGCTCCAAAATTGGCTTGGTTCCAAGATGTAGAATCTATGTTGAATCACCATTTGACAGGGCTCCTAGGGTTGGGGTCTCTTTCTTGGGCAGGACATCAAATACATGTATCTTTACCGATTAACCAATTTCTAAATGCTGCAGTAGATCCCAAAGAGATACCACTTCCTCATGAATTTATCCTAAATCGGGATCTTTTGGCTCAACTTTATCCGAGTTTTTCCGAGGGAGCAACCCCATTTTTTACCTTGAATTGGTCAAAATACGGAGAATTTCTTACTTTTCGTGGAGGATTAGATCCAGTAACTGGAGGTTTATGGCTGACCGATATTATACACCATCATTTAGCTATTGCAATTCTTTTCTTGATAGCGGGTCACATGTATAGGACCAACTGGGGTATTGGTCACAATATAAAAGACATTTTAGAGGCACATAAAGGTCCATTTACAGGCCAGGGTCATAAAGGTATATATGAGATTCTAACAACGTCATGGCATGCTCAATTATCTATTAATCTAGCTATGTTAGGCTCTTTGACCATTGTTGTAGCTCACCATATGTATTCTATGCCTCCTTATCCATACCTAGCTACTGACTATGGTACACAACTGTCATTGTTTACACATCACATGTGGATTGGTGGATTTCTCATAGTCGGTGCTGCTGCGCATGCAGCGATTTTTATGGTAAGAGATTATGATCCGACTATTCGATACAACGATCTATTAGATCGTGTCCTTAGACATCGTGATTCAATCATATCACATCTTAACTGGGTATGTATCTTTTTAGGTTTTCACAGTTTTGGTTTGTATATTCATAATGATACCATGAGCGCATTAGGGCGCCCTCAAGATATGTTTTCAGATACTGCTATACAATTACAGCCGATCTTTGCTCAATGGATACAAAATACCCACGCTTTAGCACCTGGCACAACAGCCCCAGGTGCAGCAACAAGTACCAGTTTGACTTGGGGAGGTGAAAATTTAGTAGCAGTGGGCGGTAAAGTTGCTTTGTTACCTATTCCTTTAGGAACTGCGGATTTTTTGGTCCATCATATTCATGCATTTACAATTCATGTAACAGTATTGATACTCTTAAAGGGTGTTCTATTTGCTCGTAGTTCACGATTGATACCGGATAAAGCAAATCTAGGTTTTCGTTTCCCTTGTGATGGACCTGGAAGAGGGGGGACATGCCAAGTATCCGCTTGGGATCATGTCTTCTTAGGACTATTTTGGATGTACAATTCAATTTCCGTAGTTATATTCCATTTCAGTTGGAAAATGCAGTCAGATGTTTGGGGTAGTATAAGTGATCAAGGGATAGTAACTCATATCACAGGAGGAAATTTTGCGCAGAGTTCCATTACCATTAATGGGTGGCTTCGTGATTTCTTATGGGCGCAGGCATCCCAGGTAATTCAGTCTTATGGTTCTTCATTATCTGCATATGGTCTTTTTTTCTTGGGTGCACATTTTGTATGGGCTTTTAGTTTAATGTTTCTATTCAGCGGGCGTGGTTATTGGCAAGAACTTATTGAATCCATTGTTTGGGCTCATAATAAATTAAAAGTTGCTCCTGCTACTCAGCCCAGAGCCTTGAGCATTGTACAAGGACGTGCTGTAGGAGTAACACATTACCTTCTAGGTGGAATTGCCACAACATGGGCATTCTTCTTAGCAAGAATTATTGCAGTAGGATAATAGCTAGGAGGATTTGAAAATCATTATGGCATTAAGATTTCCAAGCTTTAGTCAAGGCTTAGCTCAAGACCCCACTACTCGTCGTATTTGGTTTGGTATTGCTACCGCACATGACTTCGAAAGTCATGATGATATTACTGAGGAACGTCTTTATCAGAATATTTTTGCTTCTCATTTCGGGCAATTAGCAATCATTTTTCTGTGGACTTCCGGGAATCTCTTTCATGTAGCTTGGCAAGGTAATTTTGAGACATGGGTACAGGATCCTTTACATGTAAGACCTATTGCTCATGCAATTTGGGATCCTCATTTTGGTCAACCAGCTGTAGAAGCTTTTACTCGAGGGGGTGCTCTAGGTCCTGTTAATATAGCCTATTCTGGTGTTTATCAGTGGTGGTATACAATCGGTTTACGTACTAATGGGGATCTTTATACTGGAGCTATTTTTCTATTAATACTTTCTATTATATCTTTAATAGCAGGTTGGTTACACCTACAACCAAAATGGAAACCGAGTGTTTCGTGGTTTAAAAATGCCGAATCCCGCCTCAATCATCATTTGTCAGGACTATTCGGAGTAAGTTCCTTGGCTTGGACAGGGCATTTAGTTCATGTTGCTATTCCGGGGTCCAGGGGGGAATCCGTTCGATGGAACAATTTATTAGATATCTTGCCGCACCCCGAGGGATTAGGTCCATTTTTTACAGGTCAGTGGAATCTTTATGCTCAAAACCCAGATTCCAATAATCATATATTTGGTACCCCTCAAGGAGCAGGAACTGCTATTCTAACACTTCTCGGAGGATTTCATCCGCAAACTCAAAGTTTATGGTTAACTGATATTGCACACCATCATTTGGCTATTGCGTTTATTTTTCTAGTTGCTGGCCATATGTATAGAACTAATTTCGGGATTGGTCACAGTATTAAAGATCTTTTAGAAGCACATACTCCTCCGGGGGGTAGATTGGGGCGTGGGCATAAGGGTCTTTATGATACAATCAATAATTCAATTCATTTTCAATTAGGTCTTGCTCTAGCCTCTTTAGGGGTTATTACTTCCTTGGTAGCACAACACATGTACTCTTTACCTGCTTATGCGTTTATAGCGCAAGACTTTACTACTCAAGCTGCCTTATATACTCATCATCAATATATAGCAGGCTTCATTATGACAGGGGCTTTTGCTCATGGAGCTATCTTTTTTATTAGAGATTATAATCCAGAGCAGAATCAAGATAATGTCTTGGCAAGAATGTTAGACCATAAAGAAGCTATCATATCCCACTTAAGTTGGGCTAGCCTCTTTCTGGGGTTCCATACTCTGGGACTTTATGTCCATAACGATGTCATGCTTGCTTTTGGTACTCCGGAGAAACAAATTTTGATTGAACCTATATTTGCCCAATGGATACAATCTGCTCATGGTAAAACTTCCTATGGGTTCGATATACTTTTATCTTCAACGAACAGTCCGGCGTTCAATGCGGGACGAAGCATATGGTTGCCTGGTTGGTTAAACGCTGTAAATGAGAATAGTAATTCTCTATTCTTAACAATAGGGCCTGGAGACTTCTTGGTTCATCATGCTATTGCTCTTGGTTTACATACAACTACTTTGATTTTAGTAAAAGGTGCTTTGGATGCGCGTGGTTCCCGGGACGAGGCGGAACTTGTGATATTTCCGCTTGGGACGCATTTTATTTGGCAGTTTTCTGGAGTTAAATACCATTGGATGGGTTACTTTTTATTGGCATTGGAAACACATTACACTATGGCAGGGGTAATATTTCACAGTTTAATGAATCTTCTACCTATTTGATGGGATGGTTAAGAGATTATCTATGGTTGAACTCTTCACAACTTATCAATGGATATAACCCTTTTGTATGAATAGTTTATCAGTCTGGGGCATGGATGTTCTTGTTTGGACATCTTGTTTGGGCTACTGGATTTATGTTCTTAATTTCTTGGCGCGGATATGGCAGGAATTGATTGAAACTTTGCATGGGCTCATGAAGCTACACCTTTGGCTAATTTGATTCGATGGAGAGATAAACCAGTGGCTCTTTCCATTGTGCAAGCAAGATTGGTTGGACTAGCCCACTTTTCCGTAGGTTATATATTTACTTATGCAGCCTTCTTAATTGCCTCTACATCGGGCAAATTCGGGTTAATTGAATTCTTTATTATATATATCTGGCAAGAATCTCATTTCCTTCTATAGGGAAGAGAAGCCACTTATACATCTAGGATCCGACTTCTATCATTGATGCTAATAGCAAATTAACCATTATGGCAAGGAAAAGTGTTATTCAGAGGGAAAAGAAGAGACAAAAATTGGAACAGAAATATCATTTGATTCGCCGATCCTCAAAAAAAGAAATAAGCAAAGTTCCGTCGTTAAGTGAGAAATGGGAAATTCATGGAAAATAGAATCACTACCGCGTAATAGTGCACCTATACGTCTTCATCGACGTTGTTTTTCGACCGGAAGACCGAGAGCTAATTATCGAGACTTTGGATTATCTGGACACATACTTCGGGAAATGGTTCATGCATGTTCTTGCCGGGTGCAACAAGATCCAGTTGGTAAGGATTTCCAATTATCTTCATTTTTTTCATTTATTATCAGCGATCATAGGAGGGTCCCTTTACCGTTATGTATAAATGGTTTATTCTATTTATATAGATATGGTAAAGGACGCATTCCATCTTTGTTTTTGTTCATTTAGTTATCAATTCTTTTCTTTATCGCGGAGTAGAGCAACTTGGTAGCTCGCAAGGCTCATAACCTTGAGGTTACGGGTTCAAATCCCGTCTCCGCAACTTTTTGAATTTGATAAAAAAACAAGGTTTCAAGAGAAGGGCATTATACGCAGTAAATTCTATGGCATTTTTCATACTATGACTATTAAATACATAGGGCGGATAGCGGGAATCGAACCCGCGTCTTCTCCTTGGCAAAGAGAAATTTTACCATTCGACTATATCCGCGTTTTCATTGTACTTGATATGCGATTCTATTTATACAGAGATGGGCCTGATATTCTATATAGGATATAGGGATAATGAAAAAGAAATTTAGATAATAGATATTGTCTCCCAAATAAAATATTTTCTATTACTATTCATTTTTATCAAGAATTCCCATTTCTATTATTACATTTCTATTATTATATATGGTTTTTTTTCTATATATCTATATAATTGAATTGAAATTATCATTCTATCGAATATTTTGATGTACTTTTTTCTTAAAAAAGTAAGTTCCTATTAATAAAAAATTATATTATCTATATAGAGATACAGATAGGATATTCTATATTATTAAATACTAGACGACGTATAAATAGATTTATAGTATTTCATTTGAATATTCTATTCATATCATATTAATATGAATAGAATATTCAAATGAAATTCAAATTTTTATAGTTCATTTTTTCTATTTTATTTCTTTTAGTTTCACAATGTACCACCATATAAGTATAAGATATAAGATTTTTCCAATAGAAGAAGTTTACTCCCCCTTAGAATGTAATGTGTTATAGGTTTCTTTTTTTTTTTTAGGAACTGATCTATTCCTTTATGGCTGACAATCCGAAAGAATTCTGAGGGAGGGGTCATTTCATTTTTAATCTAGAATAAAAAGAACTTCAAGAAATGAGAGAATTAAGAATACCCACTAGAAACACTAATCCAATCCATAATGATGTACCGGAAAATAGAACATTTTTGTTATTTGACCAACCTTCAGGAGAAGCAAATACAACAGGTACACTAATCAATAAAATAAATGAAATAGCAATTAATGCAAAAACAGCTAATTGGAAAGCAATAGTCATGTTTCTAATCCTCCAATTTTACCAACAAAAGAACTTTACCCATTTGATCCCTCAACCCCTGGATGCCTTTCTTAATATTCATTGAAAAAAAATTTGTAAATGGAAAAACGCAGAAGGGTTTTATCATGAATTCATTGATTTTGTTATTATCAACCCTTTTGAGGCTTGGATCGAGGATAGTTTTTTTACTTCACAAAAAGGCATGCTGGATTTTGTACCTATATACATACCGATAGAAAACTAAACCAATAAATTCACATTGAATATCTTTCCTATGGGTCGATAAAAGGGTATCAATTCAAATACTCATGTCTACTCAGTGGAATAAAGATAAAAAAATATATATATTAGCTTTTGGAGAGATGGCTGAGTGGGTTGATAGCCCCGGTCTTGAAAACCGGTATAGTTTGAAACAAAGAATTATCGAGGTTCGAATCCCTCTCTCTCCTTTTTCTCGATGAATAGATTTGTTTATTTTCTTAGTTTCTATCGAATCTTTTTTTCGGACTGGGCTATATATCCTCAACATCCCGAAAAAAAGATTCGATAGAAACTAAGAAAATAGGAAAATAAATTCTTCTTTACGACTCGCTCTACTCAACCAAATATTTATAGTAAAAAAAAGGGATTTCTACTTCATTGGATCTCACGTCTCAATTAAGAGGAGTCATGGAAAGAACAGTTCAAAATCGCGATCAATTCCTTTTTCAAATCCTGCGGCAGCTGCGCGAGCTCTTCCCGCGTGCCATAAATGGCCTACAAATAGAAAGAATCCTAGAACAAAATGAGAAGTAGCTAACCAACTTCTAGGAGAAACATAATTGACTGCATTAATCTCTGTAGCTACGCCACCCACGGAATTTAATGAACCTAAAGGAGCATGAGTCATATATTCCGCAGAACGACGTTCTTGCCAAGGCTGTATATCTTTTTCAGTCTACTCAAGTCTAAACCATTAGGACCCCTTAGAGGTTCTAACCAAGGAGCACGCAAATCCCAAAAACGCATAGTTTCTCCGCCAAAAATAACTTCTCCAGTCGGGAACGCATTAGATATTTACCTAAACCTGTAGGTCCTTGAGCAGATCCTACATTAGCCCCAAGACGTTGGTCTCTAACTAGAAAGATAAATGCTTGAGCTTGAGAAGGCTTCTGACCATGGGCCCATAAAACTCACTAGGATAAGCGGTATTATTAAACCAGACAAAGCAACAAGCAATAAAACCAAAAACAGATAAAGCACCTAAACTATAAGATAAGTAAGCTTCTCCAGACCATACAAGTGCACGCCGAGCCCATGCAAAGGGTTTGGTTAAGATATGCCAGATTCCACCAAGTATACAATGGAACCCAACCATACATGCCCTCCATAATATCTTCCAAATCGTCCACACTAACATCCACCCTTCGCCCCCAAAAGGCGATTTTAATAAATATCCAATTAGAATACTTGGACTAAGGGTCAATTGGTTATTTTTCTTACATCTCCCCCCCCCGGAGCCCATGTATCATATATACCTCCAAAATAAAGGCCTTGAATACTAGAAGAAAAGCACCTATACCTAACAAGATTAAGTGAATACCCAAATTGTAGTCATTTTATTTCTATCTTTCCATACATAACCGAAGAACGGAAAAGATTCTTCAAGAGTCTCAGGTCCCAGAAGTGCATGATAAATACCGCCAAAGCCCAATACTGCAGAGGAAATTAAGTGAAGTACTCCAGACACAAAGTATGGAAAGTGTCTATAACTTCCCCCCCAGACCTACTCCCCAACCTAGAGTAGCTAGGTGGGGAAGCAAAATTAAACCTTGTTCATACATGGGCTTCTCGGGTACGAAATGAGCCACTTCAAAAAGGTTCATTGCTCCGGCCCAGAATACTATTAATCCAGCATGGGCTACATGGCCCCTAATAGTTTACCAGATAAATTGATAAGTCGGGCATTCCCGGCCCACCAAGCGAAACCGGTAGTTTCCTGTCACGACCAGTTAAAGCTAAAGTTCCATTAAAGAGCGTTTCCACGTGGTAGAACCTCCTCAGGGAATATAAGGTTTTCATGAGGCTGATCTTGAGCTGCCATCCACGCACGAATACCTTCGTTTAAGAGAATATTTTTTGTGTAGAAAGTCTCAAATTCAGGATCTTCCGCTGGCCGGATTTCTTGAGAAACGAAGTCATAAGCACGTAGGTTCAGGGCCAAACCGACTACCCAAGAGCACTCATCCATAAACCAGTTACTGGTACAAATAACATAAAGAAATGTACCAACGTTTTTGGAAAAGCAACCCCAAAGATTTGGGACCAAAAGCGATTAGCAGTAACCATTGAATAAGTTTCTTCAGCTTGGGTTGGGTTAAAAGCACGGAATGTATTTGCGCCATCACCATCTTCAAATAAAGTATTTTCTACGGTTGCACCATGAATAGCGCATAGTAGTGCAGCGCCCAATACACCAGCAACTCCCATCATATGAAATGGGTTAATGTCCAATTATGAAATCCTTGAAAAAGAGGATGAATCGAAATATAGCTGCTACACCAAAACTTGGAGCAAAGAACCAACCAGACTGACCCAGTGGATAAATAAGGAATACAGAAACAAAAAACAGCAATTGGACCTGAGAATGCGATTGCATTATAAGGTCGCAATTGAACAGGATCGAGCAAGTTCAAATTGACGTAACATGAAACCTATTAATCCGAAAGCACCGTGGAGAGCAACAAAAGTCCACAGACCGCCTAACTGACACCAACGGGTAAAATCTCCCTGTGCTTCAGGACCCCACAGTAACAACAAAGAGTGTGCTAAACTATTAGCGGGAGTGGAAACCTGCAGCGGTTAAGAAGTTGCAGCCTTCTAAATAAGAACTTGCCAAGCCGTGGAGTATACCATGAAGTTACAAAGGTCGTACCTGTAAACCAACCCCCAAGGCGAAATAGGCGCAAGGAAAGAGTAATAGACCGGACCAACCCACAAAAACGAAACGGTCCCTCCGCAACCATCATCCATAATATCAAATAAATCATTTTCATCTTTGGTAAATTTACCAAGAGCTATAGTCATAGCGATCCTCCTATTCAACTACTTCAACCATTTCCCAACACCTCATAGAGCATTTTCAGAGATGGGACGGACCTTGATCATTTATCTCTATTCATTTCTCTCTCTATATATATATAGAATATATAAGTATACTTTCCCTTGTTTTCTAATCGGTTTCGAATAAAAAATCATTTATGGGTCTATTGATATCTAGGCAAATCCATGAACTCGATGTGGTTATTCCTTATCTATTCTTAAAAATCTTCAAGTCATCAATCATAAAATCTGCTATGACTCCAAAATCCGATAGAAATTTTTTTTTCAGAACTGTTCAAGAAACAAATGATCCCCTGTTTCACTTCTTATACCTAGCGGATCTTCAGACATATTTCTCTCCTTTCATCAAAGAAACTTATTCTTGAAGTTTGTTGTGAATTGACTTCTATTTTGTCTAGGAAACTACTGTAGGATCATAGGTTTTCTAAATTTCTATTTCATTTACAGTTTTTTCTTTAGTATTTCATTTTTTTTTATAAATACTATAATAAAAGAAAAAACTGTAAATGAAAGTTTTTGTCTCATATATATGAATTGCTGGAAAAATATCGTACACATCGATATGAAAAGAAACTATTTGATATGTGAAGACATAATTTAATGTATTTTTCTATTATTTCTATAAGATTCTATCTAATCTTATAGAAATAATAGAATTTATGGAAAAAAATATGTTTCATTTTAATTTTAAAAAAACTTGTTTGGTGGAACTTGAAATTCGTATTAAGGCCCTCTGAGTAAAGAAAAGGCATAACCTTTTTTCTTAGTTCAGAAACAAGAAGATTTCATTGGAAATATCAGAGATTCTTAGGGAGTCTAAACGAAAAAAGTCTTAAAAAGAAAAAAAATTGTTCGAATTGAATCTTTATCAAATTTGAATATCAGAATAGTAGATATAAATATAATTCAACGGGTTAGGTCCACTTACTTTTTTTTATTTTTCCATTATTGAATTTTACACTTTTTCTTTTTATACAAATAGAAACTTTTTCAAAATATCAAGAATCTTTTTATTCTTCCTTCAAATAGAAAGACTATTGCTTTTGAAAAAAAAAGTAAAAAGCCCCTTATCGGATTTGAACCGATGACTTACGCCTTACCATGGCGTTACTCTACCACTGAGTTAAAAGGGCCCTTTTTCTTTCTTTCAATTTCTAAATAAGGAACTAGCATGACTAGTACATATATTTGTTACTGTGTATACTTATTCTATAAATTTATATAAATTATTTCTATAAATTTATATAAATTATATAAATTAAATGATATAAATGGGATTAGAATACATGTACATCAATATCTATTATTTGTATAATGACTCATCAAAGAACAAAAAATTGGATTTACCTAGTGAATAGATATAGTTAAAAAAAAGAATTGATTAAGATTGGATTTGATCCATATCAAATATATTATTTCAAAATGGATTCTTGAAGTCATTCTAATCATAACACTAAATTCTTTTTATTGATACATAAATGTACTCACAAAATAAAATATTTCATCGAAACATTGATAAAATCGAATCATTGATAAAATGGATTCAATATGTTCTGTCCCTAAACCAAATTTTTATTTTTTTATTGAAAAATTCTATTTTCCAAAGTTTTTTTTTCTTAGTATTAGATATAAATCTACCTATCGAATCTTAGTATTAGTAATAAATGATAGAAATGAAGTTTTAACCTCTCGTCCTTTGCAACAAACGAATCATTCCTGTGAAAATTTTCTCTTTATTGGAACATTACTTCTTTTTTTTTCTTATTATGACTGGAATAAAAAAATTTAGAAATATAAATGATTAATAAAAAATTTCTATGGAATTATGAAAGAACGAAAAAATATTTTTTTTATCGAATCATATCATTATATTGACAATTGCAAAAAACTGTTCATACTATGAACGTAGTATAATGGCGGTCGGCAAGTATGCCCCCATCGTCTAGTGGTTCAGGACATCTCTCTTTCAAGGAGGCAGCGGGATTCGACTTCCCCTGGGGGTAGGGTGTTACGAAAGGAAGTTGATCAAAAATTTTCAATAAAAACTGAAATGTATTCTTCCTATTGTGCTGGGTCGATGCCCGAGCGGTTAATGGGGACGGACTGTAAATTCGTTGGCAATATGTCTACGCTGGTTCAAATCCAGCTCGGCCCAAGAATTTGCCGATCCACTATGAAATTCTATAACCCATTTATAGTTCTCTGGAAATGACTGATGTGCTATGATACGGAAGAATCAAAATATTAAACATATCTAAGGTTATTTCTTTTTTTTCTGTATTCCATATTTCTTTCCACAAATTCAAAATCTTGTTAATAATCGGTATTCATGTCAAGATCTGTAAGTAGAAAATATAAGGAAAAATTGAAAAAAAAAATATTTTTTTTTCATTGATTCAATTTTCAATCGATTTGTTAATAGAATAAGAATAAGAAACGGATTACGAGTAATTTGTGTCGATCTCACTAAAGTGGATATCGATATACATATCAATATATAAAAAAATGCGCTTTTTTCATTTACAACAAAAAGGTTCGAATCCGAATAGAAAAAGAAAAGGTTTGACAGAAACGGTCCGTAAAAATATTTATACAGTACACCCCTTTCCCTGGGATTGTAGTTCAATTGGTCAGAGCACCGCCCTGTCAAGGCGGAAGCTGCGGGTTCGAGCCCCGTCAATCCCGTTGGATATAAATCCAAAAAAATAAAAAATAAATTCCTTTTTTGTGTATTTGTAGGGAATCAAATTGATAAACAAATTTTATTTGGGGCCCCCCCCCCTGCTTTTTCATTTGTTTCGCCGAAAAAGGAAGGAAAGGGATTTTGGACTTTCATCAAGAATAAATGTTTTTTTGTTTTATTTAGTATGGATAAAAGATCTTCTATGTTATACTATTTCATGAGTTGATTTGATAGCTCAGATTTTGTGATTCATGATATTGATCCGATTTGATATCATTGAAATCCAATTTATACCATTGTTGAAAGATTGAACATTTCTATGGATTAAATCCCGAATTTTTTTTTTAGAAATTTAAGAGAAATAGAACATAATAAAGATTATGGAAGTAAATATTCTCGCATTTATTGCTACTGCACTGTTTATTCTAGTTCCTACTGCTTTTTTACTTATAATTTATGTAAAAACGGTAAGTAAAAGTGACTAATTTCACTGAAATATGATTTCTTCATTTTTATGAATGATTTAAAAAATGATCGTACAATCAGCGTAATCCAGATAGTAGAAATCAATTTGATTTCTACTATCTGAGAATGCGTCCAATTTTTTTTTTCAGATTCTTTTTTACAAACAATTCGGTATCTTAGGAAAAAAAGGGGGTAAAAAAACAGGAATGGTTATTACACGGTCCGCCATTTTCCATATATATATATATCTATATAACCAGGTTAAGCGTCAGTTCATCGAAATAGAAATTTTAAGAAAAATTTGATTGGAATAGGAATCCATTTCTTCTTCTTTTTGATTCCCGTTGTTTTTCTCAAAATAGGAATATGGGAATAATGAAAATATTTGTTTGATTGAAAGAGTATTTTCAATTCCTATAAGATACATAGAATACATTACACTACTAAAATATAATAGAATCAAGATAGATTTTCTATTTGAACTCAATTAATTAGTATTAGTTTAAATGAAATATTTTCATTCAATAGTTCGAAATTCAAAAATTCAGGTAGAAATCAACAAGGTTACTTGGATCCCTTAACTCAATTTTTAGTATCCCTATAGCCCACTTCTTCCCATACTACGAGGGAAAGGAAAATGAAAAAACTACCATTAAAGCAGCCCAAGCAATACTTACTATATCCATGTAAATTTTGTCTCCTATCTCTATAAATATGAAGGAACTATTTCATTATTTTTTTCAAATTTTTTATTCTATTCTTTTTTTTGTATTATTCGCTAAAAATACTATACTATAATAGTGGAATTGCTATTACAGAGTCAAAAAAAAGGATTCTGGGCTAACATCATTCACGAAAAACAAGAATTCATTCTATTTATTAGTTATTAGAACATCTAAAAAGTTTTTTTTTGATTATTTTTAGTAAAATCATAAAACATTAAACATAAAAAAATTATAGGAAGTTATAAGTCAATGATTGTTACTACCAGGTGGGAATATTAAGATTTCTCTTTTATCATTTCCTTAAGGATTCATAAAAAAAGAATCAAGACAGATTCATTTGCATACTTATACTCTTCTTTCTATTTGAAATAGTCCCTTAAATGTCTCCCAATTCGTTCTCTAAAATAATTAAAAAAACTTTTTTTCTTTTCTATTCGATTTTAGAATCAAAACTTTTTAATTTTATTAGAATATAGAATATGAAAATCTAAAGAATACTTTTTTTGAATATTACGAAAGCGAATTAGCTAAATAAAGCTATTAAATAGAATTGATCTAAATAAATAATATTGATAAAATGTGGGAAGCACTCATAAACTTAAATTAGTCTGTATAGAAGGTTTTTCTTCTGCCTTTTCTCTACCTAAAAATGGACTTTCCTATCCGACTTATCTTAATCCAATCTAATAAAAGACCCAGTCAGGAGACAGACACTACAATAGTTGTGTAGTGAACGAACTATCATTTCTAAATTTATGATTCCTTTTCACTACTAGAATCTTTCCTGAATTCGAGACAAAATATTTACAACATTTTTTAAGCTACTGATGCTATAATTTCGAATCAAACGCAATTCTCAAGACTCCTTTTCCCTCGCTTGCTTCTGTTGGAAAAAAAGTTTTCTAAAAAAACGTAATATAATCTTTCATTTACAGTTCTTATCGATCAGGCGACACCCGGATTTGACTGGGGAAAAAGGATTTGCAGTCCCCCGCCTTACCACTCGGCCATGCCGCCAATAAAAATATAGATATGAAGTTTTTGAGAATACTCCCCCCTTTTCTTTCTATTGAAAATTGAAAAACAATCTTGAGACAAATCGCACCGTTAACTATTCTTTATGAATTATTCTTGAATATTTGAATAGAAATTTTTTTTTCTTAATGAGATCAGAAAATAAAAAATTGATACATAACCAATCAATATTGCTTTTTTTTTTTAACTTTGTTCATTCTATTATAACAGCAACTTTCAATATAGTAAACCCTAGAATATCAATTTGATCTGTTCACAGATATTATCTAATCGAGTATCTTATCCATATCTATAAGATATAGAATACCAATACTATACGGTATTTTCAGAAATTATCGTGCTTATTCTTTTTTTACAATTTTCAATAGAAAATTTGTAAAAATTCACACAACATGTTATGTGTTTGTTATCCTGAACAAATATGACTGCAATAAAGTTAGAGACAGATCTATAGCTGCAGTTAAATATATGCATGTTTCAAAAATACAAGCCTTATTACATTACACATAACATACTCTAATCATATTCTCCCAATTCTCTCCAAAATACTTCACTTCAAAATATATCTTTTCTTGACAATTTCGAATGGATTTTTTTTGTATCCAATTGAATTTGAATATGTAATATCATAATAATGATAGAAATGAAATGCATTTTTTTAGATTCCTAAAAAAAATATTGAAATGCCCGTAGAAATTTCCAATCCTTTTTTAGATTAGACTTTCGATTCTATCTGTTTGTTTTGTTGCAAATTCCTTCGAAGTTGAGTATCAAATTCTAATATTTCTTTCTCTTTTCATAATAGGTATTTCATACACTAAGAAATATTTGATACACGGGATTAGGTAAGATTTCATGTAATTCAGTATAAAGAATAGAAATTCCAATATTGCTAAATGGATTCATGTGATTGATTGAAGCATGACAGCAAATCGTGGAATATTTTTCGATAAAATTCACGGGGAAATTGAAAATGCTTGGGAGTGAAAATGAAGAAATGTCTACACTACCTGGATTGAATCAGATACAATTTGAAGGGTTTGTAGGTTCATTGATCGGGGCTTAACAGAAGGGCTTTTTAAGTTTCCAAAAATTGAGGATACAGATCAAGAAATTGAATTTCAATTATTTGCCGAAACATATCAATTATTAGAACCCTTGATAAACGAAAAAGATGCTGTATATGAATCACTTACATATTCTGCTGAATTATATATATCCGCGGATTAATTTGGAA